>NW_015651514.1:920577-928058 GCF_001515625.1 Sinocyclocheilus rhinocerous | reverse complement strand
AAAAAAAATTCTAACTGAATTATAACCTAAACATATGTATATTCATACAATTTCATAAATATGAAATAAATATATAATATATTTTAAAAAATATAAATATGATATAAACTCATTGGTTTCCACCACATCACTCAAATTTAACTGTGTTAAGTAAAAAAAAAAAATGGAAAAATGACAGTCATATTCCAGCAGAAACATGAAACATATTATAAGGTGTTCTATGGGAGTGTGTGTACCATGAGTGTGTGTTTAAGTGAGTTTTTTCTGCATTGGGGATATTCTGTAGTCTCAGCCCTTCATTTGGGTATAAATCTTTACTGGATTGTCTCAAATTTTGTATATTAAAAAAAAACAAAAAAAACAAATGTAATAAAAAACAGTTTTCTCGTAATTCCATTCATTTCTATGTGGGTCAAAATGACCCGCGAGGGACACTTTTGTTACTTTTTTTTTTATTGCACCCATTTAAACTCCTCGAATCCACTCAATTTTGTTTGTGTATTCCCGGTGCAGGTGTGACAAAAGTCCGGTACGATCAACACACGATTTTTTGAATTTTAAGAAAATCAGTTTTGGGTCAAAATGACCCGAGGGCGGATGAGGGTTAAGGAGAGAACTATAGTTTCCAAAGTCGGACATCGCTTGTTATGATTTTCAAGGGTGAAGTAAATGTTCATTTTGAAATATTACTAACAATAAAAAATATTCTAATATTTGCTTTGGAAAAATCAGTAAAGATTTCATAGCAAAAAGACACGTGAAGCACAAGCTGAAGGTGGATATTTGTACAATTATACTAAACGGCCTTTTGCTTGCTAAAAATATACAATATATAAATATACAATATACAAAAATATACAAACTATCAATCAGACGACAGAAGGAATGGAGTAAAGTAGATTGTGTTCAACAGGTTTTCAGCAGTTTTGATCATGTTGATAATATAGAGGCCTTGTAAATTCACTCATCAAATATAAAACAGTAGGTTTTATAGGGTTAAGACTTGAAGTTAACACAGTGCATCTTACCATGCAACATCATATACTGGTCTCTCATGGCATCCAGACAAGTTACACACACACTTCCAGGACTCATCTGTTGAACCTGTGACAAAATCACCATCACAGCCGAGCCAAGAACTACAGACTTACTATTCAAAATAGCAATATAGAACAAAACTGTACATAAGAAACGTTTTGAAATCCTCACGCTCTCACCATCTCCAGGCGTCGACTCCTTCCAGATCTTCACGGTACGATCATCGCTACATGACGCCAATCTCTGTCCTTCAGGGTCAAAGGCCAGACTCCAAACGGTGGATTCGTGACCCTCCAACGTGGCTCTACATTCCCAGTCATCATCCTCCTCTTTATAAATACACACTTTGTTGTCATAACTGGCTGATGCGAGAAGCTGCAAACGAAAATTACAAGAAACAGCTGGTCATTACTTGTGTGAAAACATTAATAATGTGAGCGCCGGATAACATGCATGTCAATATCATACCTTCCGTGTCGGGTGCCAAACGACATGCTTCACGTCCTGCGTGTGTGAATTCACAACACTTACACACTCATATTCATCCTCCTTGTCCACTAGAAGGAAAATAAAGGGTTTAACACAAATAATAGTAATCTTAATAATTACTTTAAGGAAAGACACTACAGGAAAAACTACTGTTTCTTCATGCACTGATCAATTTTGAGATTTTTGGGCTATTTTACTTGCATAACTTTCAGACTAGCGGAAAGAAAACATCCAAAATACACATTTAAGTGTTTATTTTATTACATTTCAATTATGACAACTCTCTGAAGATTTTAGCATGGTGATGGATATGACAGTGTTAATGTATTTGGTCTTGGCGGAATAGATCTGCTACGCTGCTGCTGAATTGCTGCTGCTGTTGGTTATTGCTGTAGTTGTAGATTATTGCTGCTGCTGCAAGCAAGTACAGGAACTTGCTACTGCCAATGCATACGGCGATACGGTGCCGTGAGTATTTAAGACATACTGCTGCTGCAGAAATAGCATATAAAATAACCCGTAGCAGATCTATACAGGTGGAGCTGGGGAAGGTGGAGGGTTTCAGAGAAACTCTGAAAGCGCGCTGCAGGAATCTCAAGTGAATGCTAGCCAGCCATATAAATGCAAGGCAGTAAGCTCATTGGCTGCATATGCAGCATGAACCAATCAGCTTGTGCCAAGTCGTTTAACTCTCTGAATATCATCAGTTACGTTAACAACCCGTCAGCCTGCGCCATCTAGAGTTTCATGACTGAACTATATATTTGATCTATTTGTGTCTGTAGATTTAAATTACAATATAAGGCTGTTTTCTTAAAATATTTAAGCCAGAAATCTCCACTTTAGTAGCACTTACACGAACAGAACTTTACAGTTTTATTCCAATCTATATTCTGAAGGTTTGTTCATATATCATTTGCCTGATTTACATAACATTTTATTCCTAAAACATGGTGAAAAATATATACATATTTTTTCCAGGGTGCTGACAGTATTTTCTGATTTATGGAGTGATTCAATTAGATATCCCGTTTTCCTTTTGTAAAACCTTTGACTATAATATATCATCAAAATGAAACAAGAATTTGGCTTTATCTAATGATCAGATTTCTGGAAATGTATGCAAATACTGTATACATATTTAATTTAATAATTTCTCATTTTTATATTTAAAAAACCTTTCCAATACAGAACAGTTGTCTTAATGTACTTTGATGAATCAACTGGGAATTATGATGATACATATAACTTAAAATTGCTACCTTAAACTCAAAGTCAAACCTTAAAGTGAAAATGAAATAAAAATGTTACTTTCTTAATGCACATTCCTTGGCTTATTATGAACGATTCATTAGTGCATGTCATTCTAAAGAAAACAATATGTATTTGTATTTTTGCTATAGAGAGACTATTCATTTATCACTTCCTGATGTACCTTCCCAGATCCAAACACTTTTGTCTCTGCTGCAGGTGGCCAGTAAGTTTCCAGACGGAGCCCAGGCCACACACTTGACCTCGTTCTCATGACCTTCTAGCACTGTCAGGGACTGTAAACACACGACGGACATGTCAGTCCGACGAGATGTTAACAATGTCACTTTGTTCAATTTTTAAGGGTCTGAAACTATGCTTATGCAAAAACAAACCTCAAAATCATCATCCGTCTTCTTCCAGATGCATGTTGTGGCATCAAAGCTGGCTGATGCCAGATATTTCCCGCAGGGAGACCAGGCCACCTTTCTGACCGTACGCTGGTGTCCATCGGCCAAGACACACTTACATTCCCAACTATCCCCTGAGAATAAAGATCAGACACATAAGACACAAACAATAAAAATAAAATAAGATGAATATATACTGGCAGTCAAAAGTTTGTAATAATTAAAATTTTTAAATGCTTTTGAAAGAAGAAAGATGTTCTGCAAGGCTGTATTTATTTAGTCAAAAATACAGTAAAAACAGTAATATTGTAAAATATTATTATCATTTAAAATAACTGTTTTCTATATGAATATATTTTAAAATGTAATTTATTTCTGTGATGACAAAGCTGAATTTTCAGCAGCCATTACTCCAGTCTTCAGGTGTCTGGAAAATTAAGCTTTTCTGTCATGTAAATAAATTAATTTTAAACTTTATTTATATAGCAAACAGCTATTTTAGAGTGTAATGATATTTCAAAATATTTTGCTGTAATTTTTGATCATACAAATGCAGCCTTGGTGTGACGTCATTCAAAAACATGAATTATTCAAACAAATTGTATCACCTCGGTGTGTATGAATATATAAATAGAAACAGAAATATGTCAAATACGTATATACAAAATAATCTATAATCAGATGCAGTCTTGCAAGGATGTTAAATAAATAGCAAATAGTAAAATAGTATAAGCAGTGTGTAGGGTGTTCTATATTTGTTTTGTGCATCACATACTGCATGTATGCACCTCTTTTTGTTGCTTATTGAAGCTGCAGTCCGTAACATTTTTTGGTTAAAAATAACCCGAAATCAAGAGCGAGTACATAACCAGTGTTCAAAACTATCGCCTTACTTACACAATGGTTAGCTTATAATAATGTTTTCTAATTTGAGTGGTACAGCAATTCGAGCATGCAGCTGCGTCATTACGTCACGTCTGTAATCAAAAAGAAGTTTTCCCGGCTGGTATGCTATATTGCATGTGAGGATCCTGCAGGTGGCGGATCATTTATAGCCGTTTCTCACAGCAGCTGGAATAATTAAATGTATCATTTTGATGGCGGATTGTAATCCAGAAAGGACTATGTGTTTATGAAACACATGTGACTGAAATTAGATTATATTCTAGTTTTAAATGTGCATCTGTTTACAGATAGCCTGGGATTACACAAGTTTTGTATTTCAAAGAAAACCAGTTCGAAGGAAGAATAATTTGATTTTTGGGTTAAAAGAATTTCTTAATATGAATTTCGAATGGTATGACAATTAGAGATTAGACCGTACAGAAATTGAAATCTACACGCTAATACACACTACATACACGTAGTCACGCAATGCTGATGTTGTTAACCAGGCACGTGCACGCACGTGCACACATAGACATCAAAGGGGGCTTGAGCACCTGCCCTTTTTCTTCCTTGAGAGAAAGTGCCCTTTTTTCTGGGGAGTTTTTTTTAATAAATAAAAGAATATATGTATTATGTGTGCGTGTGTATGTATCTGTTTGCGCACAGCTTTCTCTGTCAAACAAATAAAAAATATCAGGGAAATGTTGAGGTTCTGTCGAGTTCCGATGCCTTTCTTCCCTCCGCGCAGCACAGAAGTGTAGCACACATCGATCACAGAATTGTCTTGCTAACCTCCATGACTCATGAGCTACCATGTAATAAGTTAGCTAAAGTTTAGCTAAGGCAATATATCATGGGCATACAGGCTAACTTAATGGAGAAACTACAGCTGAATACAGTAAAATGAATAACGTCATCAGAATCGCCACATTGATATGCAAATCAGGCGTTAAGTAATTAAAATCCACTGATTTGCATACATTTGACACAAGGCACTGCAGATGAATAGGATAAACAAAATAACTAAAGCATATCACTACAGAACTTCCCCAGTTATTAGTTAATGACGAACCTCAAGAGTCTTTTCCTTGAAATGTTATGTTTATATATGCAGATAGCTTGTTTTGGTTATTTTAGAAGAAATCTACAGAAGCAAACAGACAAGGGTAGTGGGCTTAAAACAAACACCTTAATGTGTATTTTGTAAATTTCCTTTCCATGAGAGCAAAAAAAGACATGGGAGCAAAATAGACCAAAATCTCAAAATTGAACAGCACATGAAGTGCCCTGCCTTAAACAATAACTTCATAATTTTGATCTCAGGCTCCTCATCTAATAACTATCCATTCTATTAATATGTTGTATGCTGGTAGATCTTAACAGCCCTCCCTCAAATGTGAAACAAAGTTCTTGTCACCATCAGTTCGTGTGTGTGTGCATGTTACAGTAAGTGTAATTATAACAACACTGTGAACCGATTATTTTGTAGACATCTGTTGAAAAATGAAACCACTTCAAACAACTGGGTGAGTGTGAGGGAATTAAAATAAATTGGTAAGTAATTGATCTCAGGCTCCTCATCTAATAACTATCCATTCTATTAATATGTTGTATGCTGGTAGATCTTAACAGCCCTCCCTCAAATGTGAAACAAAGTTCTTGTCACCATCAGTTCGTGTGTGTGTGCATGTTACAGTAAGTGTAATTATAACAACACTGTGAACCGATTATTTTGTAGACATCTGTTGAAAAATGAAACCACATCAAACAACTGGGTGAGTGTGAGGGAATTAAAATAAATTGGTAAGTCAGAATTGTGTTAATATATTTAACATTTTGTTTAGGAAAAAAATTAAAATAAATAAGAGAAGTGCCTCAAAATGTCTGTGCACGCCCCTGTTGTTAACATTACCAATTTGAGAAAGTATAACAATAATAATAATTTGCACGGTTTGAAGTGATATGAGCGAAGCGATCGTTAGATTTAATCACCATTGGTAGCGTGATTTATTGTAAAGCTTTTTTCCTCGGTTGGTCAGAATAAACATGGCAGACTTGTTACTTACTTGTTCAGATGACAATATCCCTTATTTCGGGTCATATAGTCCAAGACGTAGGCTAGAATCTGTGTGCCGGTGCACAACCCACGTTTAAAGGGGTCATATGATGCGATTTCAATATCTCCTTTCTCTTTGAATTGTTACAAGAAAATAATGTTTTTTTTAGCAGCATCATATGACCCCTTTAAGAAAATAATTGCGCAAATAACTGCAATTGCAGGTTTAAGAGATGGCGACAAAGAGGCAAAACTTACGGACTGCAGCTTTAAGGACTCACTGACTTCAACTTGACGTACTTCAACTCTCATATATAAGTACATGGTTTAGACAGGTGATCTGTGGTGTAAAACATGAATATGTTGTATTTTTACCTTCTTTCCCCCATATTCTTATGGCGCGGTCTCCGCCGCATGACGCGAGCAGCGTTCCCGCCGGGTTCCACGCGACGTACCAGCAGCTCGCGTCTGCGTGCGCACTCACCCTCTGCAGCAGCTCCAGCGCGCCCTTCATCTCGTATTACTCTATGATATTTGTGATTATATGACATGTAAGTCTTCCCCGATCAGCCACACTATCCTCTCTCAAACGTCACACTGCTTCAAGACTTGTGTTTATTAGCAGCTTCCTGCTTCCTGCTTCAGTGTTTTCCTGTTGATGCAAATGCACGGCAGCAGCGCCACCATCAGGACTGTAGTGAAAGTGTTCATGAATATAGAAAAATGAGAAGCAATATGGAAATGTTTACTTTGTATGCAACTTAATTATTTTGCTTGCAAAATATTTTATTCACAAATGCAAGTTTATGAAAGTTACCCCCCACTTATCTTATTTTCAAAAAGATATTAAAATCTACATTAAATCTTTATCTACTTCCAGTAACAAAAAGGCAACTAAAACTTTGAATGTATGCTCACTTTTTGGTGTTTTTGTAGAATTTTTATTTAATAATTAATTTGTTTTGTTGGAAAGATTATGTTTATTGTTATGTGATCTGCTTATTTCATTTTTTCCCATTTATTTAAATTTTTAAATGTTTCTTTCTCTCGTTTTCCCTCTTGAAATGTAATTGCCATGCATTGTTTGGCCATCCTTGAACCCCTGGTGAAAGATTATGTTTATTTTTATGTGATCTGCTTATTTTATTTATTTATTTTTCATTTATTTACCTTTTTTAATGTTTCTTTCTCTCTCTCTTGAAATGTAATTGCTATGTATTGTTTGACCATCCTTGAACCCCTGGCTTTTTTCATTGGTGTATGTTTTTTTCGCATTTGTGCTTCCTAAGCAAGTGTCTAATAAAATAAAATAAAATAAAATAAAATAAAATAAAATAAAATAAAATAAA
>NW_015651514.1:909818-917809 GCF_001515625.1 Sinocyclocheilus rhinocerous | reverse complement strand
AATAAAATAAAATAAAATAAAATAAAATAAAATAAAATAAAATAAAATAAAATAAATAAAATAAAATAAAACATAGAAAAATTAGCAGAAAATTAGATTTTATGTAATTATTTTAATGGTTGACGATAAAATCTTTCAAATACAGTGAGACCTATTATTATTTAATTTAATTTTGCTTTGTAATTATATTTTATTTATTTTATTAATGTTATTAATTATTTTATTTGTTTTAATTTATTACATTTTGTTTTATTTTAACTGAAAGCATACGACTTCAATTTCAGTTTTAGTTTATTACGTTTATAAGAGTGGAAGAGTTAAAATAAGAGTGGAATGATCTCTGCATGAAGAACATACTGTATTATGAAGGGGAAAATCTTACTTTTTTATTTTATTGCAGTTATTAGAACAATAAACATTCAAGGGCAATAACATAAATTACATCGAAACAAATACAATAATAAGCAAAAACAATAAATAAAGTAGGGAAAGTGATAAGAAAATCACGTGTCCATAAACAAGTACAAATAGTTATTCAAATTTAAGGCTTTAAAAGAATTTACAGTTTTTCTCGCTTTGTTATTTCTTGTTTCTTTTAATGTGTACAGGTAGTGACCTAGGCCTATTTCTATTTTAAAATGAGTAAAATTATGTTTTTCCACTGCCCTTTTACATTTGTGGATAAAGAATTTTCCATATATAATGAGTAAATTCACAATATACCAAATTTTGAAGTCATCGGTATATTCATAAAACAATAAAACATCCTTTGGAAAATCTTACATTGCATCACATACAGAATAGTTTCGATTCTTCACACTTTTTAAACGTCATACACATGCTCGAGGACGGACGTCTGCTGAAGGACGCGTCTGATTGGTTCAAACATAGATATGTATACAGTAGAGTCCCCATTCGACCGTTCCAGCACGACACGTAGATGCGGCCGCCATCTTGGAACGGTCAACTTGACGTCATTCACCATACTGTAGGTTCGCACAGAGCATCTTTCGAATATTCAGTGATTACTATGGTGAATGACGTCAAGTTGACCGTTACAGTATGGCGGACGGCTTACGTATAGCGGCCCATAGAAACAGTCGCTAATGAGGCATCTACGTATATACCTCTATGGGTTCAAACGGCAACACACAGGAAACGGAAGTCTGAGACAGGAGAAGCTCTCCGTCTGATGGAGGAAGTGGACGGACTATTGTTTATGTTTTTACTGGAAATCAACAATAAAACACGCGAAAATGTCTACGATATAGCGGCGATCAGCAGGATAATTCGAAACTGAACACATTATGTATTTCTTTCATTAAGTTGCTTTACATTTCGGTGGGATTTGAGAAGGTTTTAAAGGGTTTTGTGTGTGTTGTGAAGGTGTAAGGCCAGTTCATGTCATAAATGATCAAATCTGATTAAAAACTGACAGAGGAGCTTCAGTTACAGCAAACAGGTAAATATACGGTTTAAATAAAATGTATACTTGTTTATATATACCGGTATATATAGCCTATATAATACACCATTAATATTTTGTTATATAACAGGAAGATAAAAAACAACAACACAGTATTGTTTATGTATTATTCTTCTGTTATTAAGTGGGTATGTTTATTCTGACCAGTAATCAATCATTTAACATAATAATGATTAAAAGTTGGAAACAGGTAGGTTAATCTATCATCAGTGTCTGTCTACCAGTAGTTTACTTTAATTTAGTGCTGTCAAATGATTAATCGCGATTAATCGCATTCAAAATAAAAGTTTATATGTGTTAAAAAATCTGTGTGTGTACTGTATATTTGTTATGTATATATAAATACACACGCATGCATGTATATATTTAAGAAAAATATGTTATGTTTATATATTAAATATATTTATAAATAATATAATAATGTAATTAAATTATTATTAATTATAATATAAATTATATGAATAATATACATATATGCATGTAAATATTTTCAAAATATGTACATGCATGTGTGTATTTATATATACAAAATAAATATACACAGTACGCACACATAGATTATGTAAACAAAAACTTTTATTTTGGATGCGATTAATCGCGATTAATCGTTTGACAGCACTACTATAATTCATTATTAATAATAAGTAGTTTCATTACTAAAAATAATATAAATAAGTCACTTTTGGATAAAAGCATCTGCTGAATGCATACATGTAAATTATTATTCATTTTTAATATTATTATTTTATTGATTACATAAGGCTTTTACTGCTTTAATTAATGATCTATAATTTACATAATCAATCGATAATTTTCTTAACATAGTACAAATGTTCTCTTTCTGTTCCAGTCAGTTCTTAGTAATTACCATTAATTAAAACACTTAGTCTCATGTTTTGCTCCAGATTACTGTAACAAGATTTGGGTTTTGTTTTTGTTTTATTTTGTTTCATCTGTAGTGCCCGGCGGAGGTCAAACCCCAGTTCTGTCCACTCTCACTCCAGTATATTTGAGTTTTATTGTTTTAATCAAGGGTTTTCAGAGCTTTTAAGACCATGTACGCACCCCCGGGAACTGCTGCGCCTGGAAACCGGAGGAGGAGAAGTGGAACGGCTCTACCCAAACAACCAGAGCGGAGTTTAGCATCCGCGCTGCCCGGGGCGCTTTCCATCACGGCACTCTGTACAGCCCTGGCAGAACCAGCCTGGCTCCGCGTCCATGGAGGAACCTGCCCCAGAAAGGAGCTCGGTGTCGCAGACGTCCTGGGATATATAGATGACAAACTCATTGAGGGTTGGTATCCCAAACTGAGATAGATTGGGGTCTGTAAGGTTTTTGAAAGAAGTCTCTTCTGCTCACCTGGCTGCATTTATTTGATCAAAAAATACAACATTAGTAATATTGGTAAATTTGAAACAACCGTCTTCTATTTGAATAGATTTTACAATGTAATTTTTTGCTGTGATTCAAAGCTGAATTTTAAAGGGGTCATATAATGCTACATGCACTTTTACAAGTTGTTTGAACTGAAATGTGTGTTGGCAGTGTGTGTACACAACCACCCTAAAATGATAAAAATCCACCCAGTGGTTTTTTGTTAATCTTGTCACATGATCCTTCAGAAATAATTTTAATATACTCATTTGCTCAAGAAACATTATTTTGCTGCTTAAGAAACTTTTTATTAATATCAATGTTGAAAACAGCTGTGCTGCTTCATATTTTTGTGGAAACCGCAAACTTTTTGAATGGTAGTGTGCATAGATTACAATTTGAAGTTGAAATGGAGTTCTTTTACTTGCATTTTTTATGATAAACTGTTTTGTTCATTCTCTCTCACAGATTACTGTATCAACTCTCAGTCCATCCTGCTCTTGCGGGTCATTGCTGCTTTCTGTTTCTTGGGCATTCTGTGCAGCCTCACGGCTTTTCTGTTGGATGTCTTTGGACCCAAACACCCAGCCCTCAAGATCACACGCAGATACGCTTTCGCTCACATCCTCACAGGTACGCATTCATGAAGGATTTACTTCTTAATATAAATATAGTTATTTTTTGTAGCATTAAATGTATAGTTCATCCAAAAATGAAAATGCTGTCATCATTAACTCAAACATCATTAACCAAAACTATTAGACTATAATTAATAAAACCTGAGAGGTTTCTGTTCCTCTATTGAAAGTCGTGGTCACCAAAAGTAAAAAAAAATTCACAAAGGTCATAAAGGCATAATAAAATTTGTGGTGTTCCTGATCAAAATTGACCAGCCTACAAAACATTGCTTATAAATCTCTCATTATCAAATCTTGGATTCAGTCTTTTTGTCAACTTGTTTTTTCCAACTAGTTTCAACTATTAATAAGTTTTGGATTTCATTTTGGAACTGACTGATCGTGGGCCTCATTGATCTGAGCTTATGCACCTCAGTTTTTAAGTGAACATTGCCAAAATTATCCACAAAAATGCTTTTTTTTTCACTCAAAAACTGAGGTGCATAAGCTCAGATCAGTCAGTGTTCAGAGAAGAAATACCTAACGTGTGCTAATTGAAAGAAAACAAGCTGACAAAAAGATTGAATCCAAGATTTGTTGAGAACATAGCGTAATGAAGGATAGGCTATATAAGCAATTTTTGATGGGAACACTAAATTAGGTAAAGGATTTTCAGCACAGTTTTTTGAGGAGAAGTGTCCCATTAATGTCTTCATGACTCTGTATTGCAGTCCTCCAGTGCGCTACAGTGATCGGCTTCTGCTACTGGGCCTCGGAACTGATTCTGTCCCTGCAGCAGCAGCACAAGAAGTACCACGGCTCGCTCATCTACGTCACTTTTGCCATCAGCTTCTACCTGGTGGCCGGTGCAGGCGGAGCCTCCATTTTAGCCACGGCGGCCAACCTGCTCCGTCATTACCCCACCGAGGAGGAGGAGCAGGCCCTGGAGCTCCTCTCAGAGATGGAGGAGAGCAGTGAAACATACCCAGTTGACTACGACATTGCCAACCAATTCCAGCCTCCACCGGCCTACACACCCTGATCGCCAACCGCCGTCACCCCACATGTTCTCTGCCCAATGCCACACCTTTGGCCTTCAGATAAAGCAACGATGTTCAGATTTTTGCGCCATCAAGAATGAATATTTATTCAGTATTCCAGATCGTGCAGAATGCCCATATCCATGCACGCATTTAAATGAGCGTTTTCCTTTGGCAGACAGAGCTTGCGTGCATGGAATAAATCAAAGAGAATAATTATGGCATTGCTTGTAGAATTCCATTCGAATTCATCGTGCAGTAGTTTGCATGTATCTGGCAATAAAAACCCACACAGATTTAGAAAACAGAGTATTTTTGGGCACGCTTTATTGTTGATTAAAGACTTGAAGGGCATCATGCTTGTTGAAGATGCATTTACCGGCAGCCTCTTTGGCGTACTGTGGGGAATTTTTTCCAAAGGCATCTTTTTCTGTTTCGTCAAAGGTTTATCATGTTTTCCATTTGAAATTTTGAGCTGCACTTTCGACTTTTGTTCCTGTTTTTCAATTGGTCACTTTTTATCATGCTATCAAAGTATCCTTTTATTTATTTTAATTAATCAGTCTACAGATGCTGCCATATCTGCACACTTCCGGATTAATTTTTAATCAGTTATTGTAATGTTACTTTAATGCAAATATAGCCGCAAATACCCAAGATGGATGGACAAATTATTTATTATATATTACCCGGTTGAAACAGACTCTCAAAGAAACTAGAAAGCGGATATTTTATGTACCTGCAATTTGGAGGTTTTCAGGTTTGCCAACATCACATTGTGAGTGTGTTGTATATTAATTGGATTTTGGATTTGTTTTTTTTAGTGAAATTGTGTTTGCTGTATTTTGATAGTAATAGTGTGAGCTATGAACGAGTCTTAACACATTCGATCATGATTGTACCCACGATTCACTTGTCTAGCTTTTGCTCTGGTCTGATTATTTTTGATAAAATCACTGCATGACATTTGATACTGCACATGTGCTGCCTAAATGGACTGTAATTGTTCAGATTTCACACATGCTGTTCACTTTTGCATACAGTTTTGGTTGTTTTTCTAGTATTCTGGTGGTTTTGTGTTCTAGTTTATTTCACATTTCCTTTCTGTGTTTCATTTGAAATACGTTTACTGACATAAAAAATAAAAAAATGGAGTCCAAATAACGTGTGCGTGAGTGTTTCCTCAATACGTGCGCACGTCGAAATCGCTGACTTATATAGCATATTTTTGCGATAAAATGAACAATGTTTTCAGCTTTAAAATGCGCCGTAGAGATGCTGGTCTCATTCAAGGTCTATATTGTGTTTATAAACAAAAACATGAGCCTAAATTCCATGAATTAATAATCTAATATTCATCCCAGTAGCACCATGTCCACCAGTAATCTGCCACCCCTGCGAAACCTGCCCAGCTGGACTAGGGTTCGAGATCTGGACCGGGTGAGATACCCCAGACATCTGTCCAGTGACTGTATGGTCAGATCTCCACCTGTGGACATCAAGAGCCCACAAGCAGCTGCTCAGCCCAGGACAGATGCGCACGCGTCGCATCTCTGGAGAAAGATATTCTGTTCCTCCAACAACAGCATAAAGACACACTGGAGAGACTGCATTCAGAAATTGAAGATCTGAAGCGTGTTAATAAAGGTGTGCTGCATTGCAGTCCTTCTTAGGAAATGGTGCAGTTTGAACATTTTTCAAGTAATTTTTTCATCATTTCATTTGAGAAGTTTGCTGAACTTTGAAAAAAATCAAATTTTACCAGTAAAGGTCAAAAACAGCAGGATGAAAACTGCCATAGACACCGGAGGAACGCAATAGAGGCACAATGTTACCCCAATATTCTAGTAGTTAAAATGTTTTTACCCCAAAACAGCTGAAATACTAAGGCCAAACATAATGAAATACTGATAAAGACTGTAAAACAAACTTATTTCTGTTTCAGGCATGTGGTCAGAAGGTTGCTGATGATGTCACTTCCTCAAGTGCGATGTAAGAAAGAACAAACCATTGTTTTCTAAACCCTGTTTGAAGGTCTTTATGACTGATTTTCATTTGTATTTTGAGTCTCTCCAATGTATTGATAACAAAAAATGTAGAGATACAATTTTATTCGCTAAAGAGTTGAAGTTACTTGAAAATTGAACGGGTATATGCTGTCTTTTTTTCTTCTTCTATGTAATGTAAACCCATTCCTTTAATTGTGTTATCTTTTTGGATGTCTTGTTAAAGTCGTAAATGTTGCATGTTATGTCTTTAATGTCTAATTTAAAAAAAAAAAGAACAAACCATTGTTTTTAAAGGGGGAAATGTGAATTGAAACCTAATTGAGGAACAAAATATCTTAAATATAATACTGACATGATATTTTAATTTAAATTTTAAATGCCAAATCTACGTGTGATGTACTTTAACATTTTAGATAACCAATTAACTTGTTAGATATCAATTCATATGTAAGGAAGATGCAAATTGGCTGACATTCTACTTAAAAGCAAACATTCAAAAGTATTATATCACAAATTAAGATATTTTTGATGAAATCCGAGAGCTCTCTGCTTAAATATAATACTGACATGATATTTTAATTTAAATTTTAAATGCCAAATCTACGTGTGATGTACTTTAACATTTTAGATAACCAATTAACTTGTTAGATATCAATTCATATGTAAGGAAGATGCAAATTGGCTGACATTCTACTTAAAAGCAAACATTCAAAAGTATTTGAAGGTACATTTTAACATTTGTTTGCATTACTTCCATAAACTAGTTTAAATATTGTCACAGTTCAGTCTTGTGGATACAAATAAAGCACAAAAAGACAGTTTTCATCTGAGAATGACCCGTTTTGATGCACACTTGCATATTATTTTTTACACTTAAATATTTACTTCTTTTACAGAATTACAGTATCAGCTGATTATGGAACATGAAAATTCTCCAAAAGGTAAGCTAGGTTTTATCAAGCCTAATTTTTCATAATTACATTCATAATATGCTCATGCAATGATGCACAATTTGCTTTAGAAAGACCCTTAAAGACTATTAACCTGTGCAGAGGAAAGATCTTATTTCTTCTTATTGTTTCTTGTTTTGTTGTTTACTGCAAACTGATATCCAGTGTTATTTTAATACTATTGAGATACTTTTATAGTTGTTATTAATATTTTGAATTAGTTTTTATTTTTATACTTTGTTTTAATTTTAGTTAAAGTTTTAATTTTGTTGTTTATTGTTTGTTTTTATTAGTTCTTAATATGTAGATATCATTTTTATACATTTTAGTATTATTGAGATACTTTACTAGTTTTTATTAACATTTTAAATTAGTTTGTATTTTCATATTTTGTTTTAATATTAATTCATGTTTTAGTAATTTTGTTGTGTGTTTTTGTCATTTGTATTAGTAGATATAATTTTTTTATTTATTTAGTTTTTTTATAATTATTTTTTATTAAAAAAATAATTTTT
>NW_015651514.1:907453-909195 GCF_001515625.1 Sinocyclocheilus rhinocerous | reverse complement strand
TAAAAAAATAATTATTTATTTAATAATTCTTTTTTAGTTATTTGAATACATGAAGTTAAACTAAAGAAAATGAGAAATGTTGCCTTGGCAACTAGCCTAAATAAAAATGTTTTTTAATATATTATTTCAGATCATGTTTATTTTATTTCAAGTAACACATTTTCTTTATGGTTTTAACTGTAGTTATAGCTGACTCTAATAACCCTGGTGTGATGCACACAGAGTCCATATGGTCCAGCAGTAAATCTTCAAAATCCAGCAGCGACGGTTCAGCCGAGAAGAATTCCCAGTGTGGATTCATCAGGTGCCAAATCTCTATAACCCTTGAGTTAGCATCTCTGATTAACTGACCTCATTTAACCAAGTAAATCACACCGCTCCAGCTCAGAGGAGGCGTCCGAGGCAGGAGGAGGAAGTGGAGGCGCAGTCACGTCTCTGCTGCCTCTCAGGATCACCTGCAGCCCGTCCCAGGAGCCCCGCATCCCGACGCAAAATGAAAATTCTGTCATTAATTACTCACCCTCGTGTCGTTCCAAACCTGTAAGACCTTCGTTCATCTCTGGAACACAAATTAAGATATTTTTGATGAAATCCGAGAGCTCTCTGACCCTCCCATAGACAGCAATGCAACTGAAATGTTCCCAGGCCCAGAAACGTAGTAAGGACATCGGTAAAATAGTCCATGTGACATCAGGGGTTCAACTGTCATTTTACAAAGCTGCGAGAATACTTTTTGTGCGCGAAGAAAACAAAAATAACGACTTTATTAAACAATTCTTCTCCTCTTCATCCCGTCTGCTGCATGTGCTTGCTTCCGCTTCATGTAAACAACGCATGGCGCTGGTGCTTATGTCGAACACGCACATGCGTTTGCATGCGCATGTGTCGTTTACATGAAGCGGAAGCAAGCACATGCAGCAGACGGGATGAGGAGGAGAAGAATTGTTGAATAAAGTTTTTTTTTCTTCGCGCACAAAAAGTATTCTCGTAGCTTTGTAAAATTACAGTTGAACCATTGATGTCACATGGACTATTTTACCGATGTCCCCAGGAGCCCCGCATCCCGACGCTGAAGGAGTGCGAGCTCATCATCCGGCAGCTCTATCACGCCAACACCGCGCAGTATCAGGAGGTCAGCAGCGCTTCATCGTGTCTGTCGTGATTCATACATTCATACTCGACATTCATCATGTTCCATCACTCAGCTGCTGCGGATCAAGACGGTCCTCAGAAAAATCACCTCCAAAAACAGATCGGCCGCTGAAGTTTTCTCTCTCGCAAGAGCCTCGCTCTGTGACAACAGCAGGTGCTCCGTTATTCTGCGTCAATCTCACGGAAACAGTCAAGAAATATCCTGGGGTCAAGCCAAAATCTAAAGAAGGATTTCATCAAAAATATCTTAATTTGTGTTCCGAAGATGAACGAAGGTCGTACGGGTTTAGAACGACATGAGGATGAGTAATTAATGACAGAATTTTCATTTTTGGATGAGCTATTCCCTTAATAATAATTTGATAAACAGGATTGTCATTAAAATAAATAATGTAATACCATGAAAAAAATCCATAATTTCATTTGTTGTTTTTCTTTTGGGTGAAATGTGACTAATTTTCTATATATATATTACAATTATAATGATATTATTATAATTTTTAGCATTTACAAAAGAAAGAAATAAGCTATATTTTGCTTGAAATTTCAGTCCAAATATTATATATATTTATTATTATATATATATATAT
>NW_015651514.1:875276-906517 GCF_001515625.1 Sinocyclocheilus rhinocerous | reverse complement strand
TTTTTGTGCGTTTTGTGCGCGAAGAAAACAAAAATAACGACTTTATTAAACAATTCTTCTCCTCTTCATCGCATGTGCTTCATGTGCTTGCTTCCGCTTCATGTAAACAACGCATGGCGCTGGTGCTTATGTCGAACACGCACATGCGTTTGCATGCGCATGTGTCGTTTACATGAAGCGGAAGCAAGCACATGCAGCAGACGGGATGAAGATTGAACCACTGATGTCACATGGACTATTTTACCGATGTCCTTACTACGTTTCTGTGCCTGGGAACATTTCAGTTGCATTGCTGTCTATGGGAGGGTCAGAGAGCTCTCGGATTTCATCAAAAATATCTTAATTTGTGTTCCGAAGATGAACGAAGGTCGTACGGGTTTAGAACGACATGAGGATGAGTAATTAATGACAGAATTTTCATTTTTGGATGAGCTATTCCCTTAATAATAATTTGATAAACAGGATTGTCATTAAAATAAATAATGTAATACCATGAAAAAAATCCATAATTTCATTTGTTGTTTTTCTTTTGGGTGAAATGTGACTAATTTTCTATATATATATTACAATTATAATGATATTATTATAATTTTTAGCATTTACAAAAGAAATAATTTTCAAAAATATAAAAAAAAAAAAATTTTTATTCATCATTTAAATTGTAAAGCATAAATGAATGGTATCCATGCAATGCATACTATAATAATAATAATAATAATAATTATTATTATTATTATAACAACATCACTGAAACAGAATGCAAATTTTTTATTTATTTTTTTGGGTGAAATGTGGCCTGGACACCTTATTTCTCTATTATTTAATTATATCATAAAATAAATTCTGTTTGCCTATTCAGAATCCATCTCAAAAATCATTGGCACTTTATTTTCACATGTGAACATGCGATTCTTTTTCAGGGGTGAAGTTTTCGAGCATTTTCCACAACTCCCTCTCAAACCACTGCCTAAGAAACAGTAGGCTGGCTTTTCTATCATCATCATCACAGAATACCACAGACAATCCATAATTCTGAAACAGTTTTTGGTCATTTCCCCCCAGGATCCCGAGTCACGCTGGTAAAGGAGAAACTGTGCTTCTCCCAGCCATCAAACACGGTCTCAGCAGCACTATGTCAGAGCGGCAGAGGAGAGCGCAGGACGTGCACAGACTACGTCTCGGGAGAGCGGTGAACTCTTAACCCTCCTCTGCAGTGAAGGTTACGCTGTCTGTCATTGTGCCATCGTGTCTGCTGATTAGAAGGTCTTACGGTTCGGTCTTTTTTTACTCTATGAAAAGGCTTAAACACCTCAGTCAGTCTCTATTAGCTGAAGGAAGGTCAAAAATATGTACTTTTTCTTCACCAGAGAGACGTAAGGAATGAGTGAATGATCACGTTTGAATCCCTAATGAACTAAATAAGAATCTTTCCAGAGAAGCAGCCAAATGTCAAAGACGAGACGAGAGCTGAACTAAGCTGCACGTCCTTCAACAGGAAGATCCATAAACTCTGAGAGAGACAAGACATATACGTGAAAACTTTCGATCAAATTTCTTATAATGCCTCGATTTGATGACATATACACTGGCGTGAATTTCCCTGAAGGTTTCACAAGGTGTTCGTTTGACAAAGCAGTTTAAATTCTTATTACTGTTAATACTGTACTTCTCTTTAAATAAATGCACTAGCGCCACCATTTATGACATGCTTTTGTATAATTCTTTGCGTCCTTGAGGAATCTGAAGGTGTTTTGCACCAAAGGCCTATATCTGAACTCCATGTTCATTTCTTCACTAAAGCTCAGTATGTTTCATCTGTAGTGCACTAGTGTAATCTGGCCGTTGAGAAGGTTTTATAGTGTGTCCTGTAGGATCTCTAACTGACGACTACAACCCATTGGATCAGTGCCCGGGCCTCCAGCAGACACCACATAGTATTACTGCGTTTAAGAGCCTTATTAAGTAATGGGGTTTAGAGGGCACTATCTCATTCAATTTAATTCAATCAGATGCTTTAGACGCCTCAAACAGCAAACGTTCAACACGTTTCTCTAATTCAGTTTAGCCAATAAAACATTTTAGTAACACATTGCTTGTAAAGTTGTAATTGTTTGATAAATATATCAATACACGATAATGATGTTACACATGGCAGTTTTTAGGCAATACAACAAAGGGTTAATATAGTTAACTAAAACCATAAAAAATGATGATGCTTGAAATAAAATAAAAATAAATTTTTTTTTATTGTAACTACTTGGCAAGGCAACATTTCTAATTTTAATCTAGTTGATTGAAATAAAAAATGATTAAAACTACATATAAAACCCCCAAAAACGACTAAAAATGACAAAAACACAACAAAATGACTAAAATTTTAACTAAAATACAAAAGAAAAACTGATAAGTAAAAAAACGAATCAAAATAGTACTATAATTACTATACTAAAGGTCTGAGAGCACCAATGAAAAGTTTTATATTTCATTATAATATATGCAAAATGTTTTGAGTGAAAACTTCTTTTGAAAACTTTTGTTTTTTCTCTCTCTCTAAAAAGTTTTAGGGCTAAAGATTTTAAGTGTGGACCCTAAACATTTTTAAGTGTGGACCCAAAATATAACATTTTATATATGTATATTATATAACTTATAAATGCATATTTTAGTTTTAGTTTATTATACATTTAGTCATTTAGCAGATGCTTGTATCCAAAGCGACTTACAAATGAGGACAATAAAAGCAGTCAAAACTAAATTATAAATTATAACAATTTATCAAAATTAAATCAAGCAATTAAACGGGTCAGACAGACTGTTTAAAGAGGTAAATGCAGGCAAACGGCCGCAGCCCCAGCAAAGCATCAACGGCCGGGTGTTGACCAAATGACTTAAGGTAATAAGATAATTGAGGAAGGTATTATTAGATAAGCAATGAAGAAAGGAAAAGGGTTGTTCAGACAAAGTATCTTATCTTCTCAGAAACGTAGCTTACAGAGTGACGTCTCACATACAACATTAGTATAAAAGAGCAGGGCTTCCTCTGCTGCAGGATCGGACACGTTCAGTTCAGTCTGCACAGCTCTCTAGCGGTTGATCTCTGTGTTGTAAACTCAGCAGTGTGATCATGTTGGCATCACGGGCACACCTCGCCAAGCAGGCCGCAGCCATGCTGGTGCGCCAACCCGCCTGCCTGATGCATCATGGGGGGGACTGGGGCAACTGGGGCAACACCAACATCGCTGTGGTAAGAACAGCAGATGCTACGCACACACAAACTGGCAGGTTAAAAACGATGGAAGCATTCAGTCTAGAATCTCTTGTTCGCTATAAGATATAGTCTCTGTTTGGTTCTGAATTTGTAACCGGATCTGCTTTTGAAGGTTTTCTCAGGCTGCGGATGGTGGGATGGAACTGACATCCATGAGGCTGCGTAGTAAGTATACAGCAGGGTGCGCTTCAAAATATCATTCCCTATATCATTATTTTGGTCGTTTATCAGTAAAAACATTGAAGGATCCTTAAAACAAGCTCCATTCATGGTAACACTTTACAATAAGGTCTCATTTGTTAACAAACTAATAATGACCAATATATTTCAACAGCATTTATTAACCTTTGTTAAATGTTAGTTGAAAATGTTCATGTTAGTCCAGTGCATTGACTACTGAAAAAATGTAGTAGTAAATGTTGAGATTATTAAATGCAATAAAAGTATTGTTCATACTCAGTTCATATTAACTATGTTTACAAATAAAGCCTTATTGTAAAGTGTTACCACATTTACTTTAGAAGCCAATTGTGTCATATAAGATTGTTTACTTTCGTTACCCATATATGCAAATAGATTTTTGTAGTTTTGAGCTTAAACATCAGTGAATTTTGTTGCATTTCTGACTAAATCAAGAAAATTCAATTGGCAAATGAGATATTTTTCCTTATGCATTGTAATAATTGTAAAAAAATACTTTAAAAAATAATTATTTGCAGTGCTTGCAGTAGCATCATTCAAAACATTAGCCTGTCAATAGCGGAGTGCTCTTATATTTTTATAACGTATGGATCTGTTTGGATTATGTAAAGGATAATGTACAGTCACTTGGTCGTTATCACAAAATAAACTTATTTAGAGATAATAACTGGATGACTGCACATGATCCTTATTACAAGACTACTTGCCAAATAAATACTGATTTGAACTGAAATGATCATATATAGGCTACCTGGTTTAGTTCAGCACCTGAGCTTAAAAATATTTTGACAGCTAATTGATCAATCAGAATCAAGTATCCTATCAAATAAAATAAATAAATAATGCCGTGTCTCTTTGAAGCACCATGTACCACTTGAGCCGTAATGGAGCGCGTTTTCAGATCTTTGCCCCAAACCAGCAGCAAATGCACGTCGTGGACCACATGAAGATGCAGCCATCATCAAGTGACAACAGGTAGACATCATTAAAATGAAATATAACATCACATTTACTAACTACACAACCTTTCATATAACCATTCCGCATATTTCACTCAACTTGTGGAAATATAACCATGGAAACATCATGTTTTATGGGAATGTCATCGATTTTTGGGATGTGCAGCATGGTTTTTTATGAAGTAGCATTACATGATTGTAGTGATAGTTCACAATATAGTATATTTTAAAGTACCGTGACCATGTGATAACAAACTGTTTCCTCTGCAGGAACGTGATGATGGAGTCTGCGCGATTCAGCCACGGCCAGGGCATGATGCAGATGAACGATCTGTCCAAACTGGACGTTAACAGCTTTGACGCCGTCATCTTCCCTGGAGGCCACGGAGTAGTCAAGAACCTGTGAGAGAGACAGTCTTTTAGCTGATGAATGCTAATGCAAATATAAATGTTATTGAAAAGAAATCAATGCAGATACATTCCAAAAGTAGTGCATTATCCTGACAGGCCAGATGCACATATAACCCATCAAGAGTCATTGTGGAGTCCATCTGCACATACTTCAACTTTGATGACCCTCAGATTATGTGCGGATTGATCTTTTCACTATTAGTCACTCCAGATCTACCTCTATTCCTGGAGCGAAAATCCTCTTATCATGTTTCACTATTAGCAAACAATTGGTTAAGGCTAAGTGGAAATAAAGGTGATGGATGAGACTAATCCACGTCTGAGCCCAATCCGGATTCAGATAGCCCAATTACACTTCAGCTCCTTTACAAACTAGATCTGATTTGAGAAAGTTCCTTCAAGGTTTCAAGAAGTGTTGGGTTGATTTGAGCTGATTTTTTTTTTTTCATTAATTTTTTTATGTCATGTTAAAAAAATCTTTGCAGGGTAAAAAAAAAAAAAATTGTGTCAACATGCATTTATGCTGACTTTCACATTTCATGAGCAGGTCCACCTTCAGCAAAGACGGCAAAGACTGCAAGCTGAATAATGATGTGGAAAGAATTATGAAGGAATTCCACCGCTCTCGCAAGCCCATTGGGTATATGACTCTAAAATATTAAAACTGTGAATATAAAATCTGAATTTAATCATTGTTTATACTACATAAAGATGGGTGAATTACAGCTATTTAAGATTCTGTACCGTTTTTAGGTCACTAATCAAATTAGTAACACTGACCACTAACTGTTGGGTATAAAGGGTCAGATTTTTCTTGCTTCACCTACATTTTCTTTATTCAGATTATTCTGATATATTCTAGTAATGACAAATGCTGTATCAAAGCAACTGTATTCTAGTTTTTTACCTTTAAATATCACTTTCAAAGTCATTCTGATGGTACACTGACCTTTTCTGAGGCGAATGGCTTCGTTTTCCCCCCAAACGTCTGTTTTTGGACTAAGTTTGGTGAGCATGTACGAAATACCGCGAAAAAGGTGGATCGCTTTAGGGCAGCAACAAATGCACGTGCACAGCTAGCCACTTTAATTACGACAGTGAATTCACTCACTTAACTGTAGGGGGCTCCATAGTCGTAAAAATACAAATTACATACAGTTACTTTAAATCAGGAAAATGTAAATTAGAAGCATTTCCACTTGTGGTCTGTAAATATGTTTCAGTTAAATTGTTTAACTGTTTTTCAACTGACCGCAATCCTGCTCTCTCTTTGGCTCAGTCTGTCCAGTATGGCGCCTCTCCTGGCGTGCCGAGTGCTGCCCAATCTGGAAGTCACGATGGGTTACGAGCGTGACGAGAGCAGCCGCTGGGGCCGCTGGCCCAACACCACCATGGTGCAGGCGGTCAAGAGCATGGGGGCCCGTCACAACACCTGTGAACCTTACATATCCTTTCACTTTCATTTTTAACATATCTGTCAAACGTATTATTCATTTTCTAAGTGTAAAACACCATAAAGTGTGCCTTTAAATTATGCAAGAAGTCTCTAAGCATATGTCAACTAGATGAACAATATGAAAACATGATTTTTCCCTTAACTGCCCATCTCACGAGGCCTATGTGGACGAGAAAAACAAGGTGATCAGCACTCCAACCTTCATGTGGGAGACTGACTATCACTACCATTACATCTTCGATGGCATCGGGAACATGGTCAAGCACTTCATGCGTATGACTGCCAAGTGATTCCCGTGAGATGCAAGCAAGACACCTGAAGGCTTTCACACTTAACTTTAGGTTGACCCGAATCCGCTATTATGTGGACATACAGAGAGTAAATAAAGAAAAGCATACAGTGCAACTCCTGTGTTGTACTATGTATCATATAGCATAGACCTTTCTCCCACTGTACATGCAACCAAACCATACACTTGTTATTTTTGAAGTAGATGAGTAAATAACTGAAAGGCTATCACATGACATAGTAACATTTTGGAACATTTTATTTTACAAATCATACAAAAAAGAGTGACAACATTTATAAAAACAAAGAACAGATATAAAACTTTTTTTTTACACAAAACTTTAACTGGCTTCTCAAAAATGTAAAAAAAAAAAAACTTTAAATGTATTACAAAAATGTACAGCAGCATCTTAAATATAAGATAGATTCATGTTTTCACAAAACATTCATGAACAGTTGTACAAAATTGAAAAATAAAAGTAAAAATATTTACATCACTAAGCACAGACTGACAAAGAGCCAGAGATGAATGTCAAGATCCATGAGCATCTATGTTTTTGTTTCAGCCATTTTAAATATCTATTTTAACGTCATTCAGCTGAGTTCTTTGTATTAAAGTGAAACAGATATAGAAGAATTATAGAAGAGAACTGGCTGTGAATATGTTTCTCTTTGGGAAAGTGAGTTACAATAGTAAAGAGGCCAAATAGTGAAGAGAGTTTGAGTATTAAGGAGGCTAAGCTTCTTAACTCAATATTGGCACTGAATTTTTGCTTTAAATTATAACAGAATTTGGGACTTGACCAAAATGAAAATGACAAAGAGTTTAAGATGACTTCAGTTTCAAGATATGGTGAAATATACACAAGAATGGAGCCCAAATATACACAGTAAACAAATACGCAACATTATATTCATATACATTCACTCATGTATATGTAAAATACAACAACTTTATACATTTGAGTTGCTTGAAATACATTTTCTTGGCTGCAGTATCTGATTGTCAAAGCAGACTTTATGCTACACTGTTGTTTTGGTTCGGCTGATTGGAGAATGTAAAAACCCTTTGGAAGTACAGTTCTATTTCCAGCATGTCCATTATCCACAATGGATATCAATTTCATTTACAAAATCTGTATCATAACGGTATGATACTTCGAATTAGTCTTTTCTTATTTTCTGTAAAATTGTACTTCTGTACCCTAACCTTTTAGTCTAGACAGATAGAAGTGCAATCTGGGATTGATGACAACAGATAAATACAAAGTCAACAAAAGACAGCGATACAAAATCTACATTCCATATACTGTAAATTTTTCAAGTTTAGAAAAACCAGTAGGAACTGAATGCACCTTTACAGCATCATGGCAATGCTCTTTATTCAGCTTAAGGATGAATATACATCAAAGCTGGTCGAGGATATTCAAGTCTGGATCCTTTGCTTTCTCAGGATTTGTTAGGTTTGTATTTAAAACCAATTTGTCTTCTTTCTTGGGATGCTCTGGAAATATAATCACAGGGATTGTGGTTAGTTACCTACAAGAGATAAACCAAATAAAACCTTGGGTTTGCACTCAACTTAACACGGGAACAAGACATTTTATAAATGTCTGCTAACACAACAATTCCTGTTTTTGAGGCCATAAGTGAATATATCACTTGCAGAATCTTATATAGTGACATGAACATTTTGCCTACAAAGTGAAGTACTATGCAGATAGCCTGAGTTAAAACAAGTTAAATATTGTCGGTCAAAGGAATTAAAGGGAGGTAACGGACCAAGGTAAGGTTCTCAAAGAAGTGCGGAGCTGGAGTCAGAGTCTGGGTCAGGGGGGATGCAGGAATCTTGGGAGCAGGATTGCTGGGTTCTGAGGTACTCCTGGAACTCCTGTCTCAAGGCATTGAAGCGGGCCTCACTGAGGGAACGACTGTACCGGTGCTGAGGAGGCTGGGATACTAAGGGAGGGCTGATGGAGTACAGGCCTGGGAGGAGAGGAAAGGAGCAGGAGGAGGATGAGGAAGATAAAGTGAGGAGGATGGGTGAGGTTAAATAGGTACAGTTCAAGGGAAACTTAATTTACCATTATATTTGGTGTGGGGAATGATCAAACATGCTCAAAGAGTTTAAAGTTCTTACGTTTACTCTGGAACACTCATGTATATGTAAAATACAACAACTTTATACATTTGAGTTGCTTGAAATACATTTTCTTGGCTGCAGTATCTGATTGTCAAAGCAGACTTTATGCTACACTGTTGTTTTGGTTCGGCTGATTGGAGAATGTAAAAACCCTTTGGAAGTACAGTTCTATTTCCAGCATGTCCATTATCCACAATGGATATCAATTTCATTTACAAAATCTGTATCATAACGGTATGATACTTCGAATTAGTCTTTTCTTATTTTCTGTAAAATTGTACTTCTGTACCCTAACCTTTTAGTCTAGACAGATAGAAGTGCAATCTGGGATTGATGACAACAGATAAATACAAAGTCAACAAAAGACAGCGATACAAAATCTACATTCCATATACTGTAAATTTTTCAAGTTTAGAAAAACCAGTAGGAACTGAATGCACCTTTACAGCATCATGGCAATGCTCTTTATTCAGCTTAAGGATGAATATACATCAAAGCTGGTCGAGGATATTCAAGTCTGGATCCTTTGCTTTCTCAGGATTTGTTAGGTTTGTATTTAAAACCAATTTGTCTTCTTTCTTGGGATGCTCTGGAAATATAATCACAGGGATTGTGGTTAGTTACCTACAAGAGATAAACCAAATAAAACCTTGGGTTTGCACTCAACTTAACACGGGAACAAGACATTTTATAAATGTCTGCTAACACAACAATTCCTGTTTTTGAGGCCATAAGTGAATATATCACTTGCAGAATCTTATATAGTGACATGAACATTTTGCCTACAAAGTGAAGTACTATGCAGATAGCCTGAGTTAAAACAAGTTAAATATTGTAGGTCAAAGGAATTAAAGGGAGGTAACGGACCAAGGTAAGGTTCTCAAAGAAGTGCGGAGCTGGAGTCAGAGTCTGGGTCAGGGGGGATGCAGGAATCTTGGGAGCAGGATTGCTGGGTTCTGAGGTACTCCTGGAACTCCTGTCTCAAGGCATTGAAGCGGGCCTCACTGAGGGAACGACTGTACCGGTGCTGAGGAGGCTGGGATACTAAGGGAGGGCTGATGGAGTACAGGCCTGGGAGGAGAGGAAAGGAGCAGGAGGAGGATGAGGAAGATAAAGTGAGGAGGATGGGTGAGGTTAAATAGGTACAGTTCAAGGGAAACTTAATTTACCATTATATTTGGTGTGGGGAATGATCAAACATGCTCAAAGAGTTTAAAGTTCTTACGTTTACTCTGGAAGTCCTGGAGGCCAGCAGTGGAGCGGGGCCGATCTTGCCTGAACTCCCTGCCTCGCCCAAAGCCTGCATGGGTCCGCTCCATCTTCATGGCCTCCAGGATGTCGGGATCCACAGAGCATTCCACAGCATCCCATTCGTAACTCTCATCTACTGAGGTATTTCTTCTAGACACACACATATGCAACAATACACAGTGAGACGTACAAAATGACAGTGACAGAAATGTGTACAGAACAAAATAAGAAATTGGTAACTGTTCTAGCTGTCTTTGTTGAGGTCTTGCCTCAAGCATTTCTGTATCAGCTTCACCTTTTGGACCTCTGTATTCTCACGTCTTTGTCTGCCCTGTGCATCTCACTCTCCTCTGTGGTCTCTGGCGAGCTGAGTAAGGTTGGGGTGACAGAGAGAGACTGACGTAGATGCCCGTGTCCATACGGTCCCACACTACCCCTTCCACTGCTCTGGCTGGCGTAACTGGCTCTGCCCCCATCACCTCTTATATCCCGGCCTTCTGTCTCGGTGAAGCCCCTAGCTGCACCCATCCCTTTGTCCACCTGTCTCGGAAAGTCTTGCTCTCGTTGGGGGAAGGATGTATGATATGGTGAGGGCCAGCTGTAACCTCTGGGTAGGAAAGGCCTTGGTGGACCCCTTCTGGGTTCTGCAGGATGCAGGTAGTCCACCCTGGCCACCGGTCTGGTAGGGCCAAAATGTCGAGAGGTGTCTTGTGGGACATACTTATGCTGAACTGACCTTAGAGTTTCCTGATAAGACAGAGGCCACCTAGAAGAATCTGGAAAGACTGCTCCCTGTCGACGTGGATCTGATCCCCTCCTGGAAGGAAGGGACAATTCCATGTGTTGTGGTGGATCTGGGACTGAGGGACCAGGTGTGTGATAGGGGGGTTGCATGTCAGCTCTTTCAATATGCTGACATCTCTCTAGACTGTCGCTGTTAGGAGGCTGAAAGGGCACTGTCCCTCGCCATGATGGGCCAGACATGGGATAGTAACATGCAGGAGTACGACCCAAACTGTATGATTTGAGCCTTATATCTGGATGGGGATATTCATCTCTGTAACAGGTCTCAGAGATATAAGCTCTTGGATTTTCAAAATGTTCCCATCTAGAACCTAAACTAATGGACTTTTTTAGGAAAGGACGTGGTTGCCCGATTCCAGAGAGGGTCCTACAGGGACCGATGCTGACTGATTTCTTCATGAAAGGCACTGGAGCCTGATAGATCCTTGAGGATATCATGTTTGTCCTTTTACTCTGAGTCTGAGGTCTTTGATATTGTTCAGATGTAGAGTCTGGACATTTGGAAACTATTGCTGCCATGCTTTTAGCTGTGCTAATTAATGTCTGTGCTGGACCACGCTGAGTAAATTCTTGTTTTTGAGACCCTGAACTCTGAGAAAGCAAAGGCTGAGAACTCTTTTCCTTTTCTTTAGACTGTGAGAAGCCTCTATTGCATGTGTCTGAGGTACCTGATTTATCACAAGTATCTCTTGCCTCTAATTGTGAACATGGTTCAGAAACTGGAATACTTCCAGGATCATCATGTTCTACAGGAATGTTCAGGGTGCTGTGGTCATGAACAGCCCCATTGGGCTGACTAATATTGGTCTCAGAGTGGTCCTGACCATGTTTTTCCCAACTTTTGGGTACAACATCAGGCTCATCTCTTAACAGTGTCCCAGTTTCTGCCTTGACACTGGGTTCAACAGATTCCGAAGACTCAGTCACTTCTACTGGATCATCTACACTCATTTCAATGAAACCAGGAAGATTCAGGTATTCCAGGATAGTGCTGGTCTGCAGTGGTGACATCCTGGCTGGTTGGGGAGCAAGCTTAACTTTCACCGATTCTGACATTCTCGAGAAATTTGACTGATCACTTTCTGTCTCATTTTCCAACAGGGTCAGGGGTGAGATCTGACTAGGGCTTTCACTGAAGGCACATTTGTCACTCTTTCTGGATCGAGCCCTGATACCCTCTTTCTCTTGCTCACTGTAAGGCAATATGGAGGTGGAATCATCACTTACTATGACTTTTCCCTTTGCTCCTGCTTTCTGATGATCATAGGGCAATGTAGAGCAGCCTGATGGATTACGACTCAGTCTGTCTTTTTGAACAACCCTTACTTCCTCCATGTCTGTAACACTTTGAATCCTGGGATTAAGGTAATGTAGGTTAGGACCAGTATTTCTATCTTCTCCAGCCACCACTTGGTGCAGCTCAGATGGTTGAGGACTTAAGCGAGCAGGGGTTGTTGATCTAAATGCCAGAGCCTCTTTTTTAATTTTTCTTTCTTGCAACCATCCGTCCTCAACTAAAGTACTGTTGGGCAGCTCCTCCTCCTCTTCCAGGTGACTCTCCGGGTGTCTAGCTCGTGCCCCACTGAGGTTGGTTTTACTGTGAGAGGGTATGTCCCTGGTAGGAGAGAAAAGTGAGAGAGAGGTATATTGTGTGGCTGGTGAATGAGAAACATCTGCTGCAACTGAATCTTCAACATTGGCAACGCTTCGTTGACGTGTATGAGGGTAGAGTGAGCGAGGTGTGTTCCCTTCAGACAGGCTCTGCACCAGCACCTGGCTAGTGGGGGACGTCACAGGGCTTATGTCCCACTGGATGTGTGTGGAAGATAAGGAGGGATGTCTCTCCATGGGACTGCTGGTGTTGCCGAAATAACAGCCCCTTCTATAGTCCGATACATGCTGGGCCAGGCTGCTGGGTCGGGATTTTTGCCGTAAATGGATGTCTTGGGGTTTCCAAATAGGGTCTTCAGACTCAACACCTGTCCATTTTCTTAAGGGACTTGCAGACTTGGCCCGCCTCTGTTCTTGCTCATGTGCCTGTGCCCTTCGGCTGGCCGTGTAGTGTTCTAACTCCCTCTCCATTTGCTCACGTTCCTTCACCAGCTTTAAACATTTGCTTAAGTTGTCCCTTTCTCTTTCACCATCCAACTGAGTTATCACAGTGTTGGGCTCTGTCAGCTGGCTGTCTCCATTGATGGGCTGATAACGTGCTTGGTGGTGCAGCCTATCTCTCTCTAAAGCTCGGGCTCTCCTGGTTAAGCTCGGAAAGATGTCCTCCCTATGACTGGCACTCCGGTATTTTTTTAGTGAGTCACTTGCTCTTTTTTCACTGCAGTCAGAATAAAAGCTGGCCCTCTCCAACAATGCCTCAGAGCAACCCTGCTCATCATCAGAGTAGAAACAGCCATGACGGGAGAAGTTTCTGGCCATTGCCTTCACCCTGCCAGGTGAGTGAGGGGGTCTTTCTGGATCTGGAGAGTCTACTGTCAATACAGAGGGTATCTTTCTCTGTCTGTCCCTCTCAGAACTTACAGGATTTGATTGGTTGGACTCTTTAAAAGATCCATTGTTACTCCCTCCACCACTGCCTCTACCAGGGGAGTGTGGGAACTCCTTTTTGAGGTTCTTTTTGATGTGGGTTGGTGTGGAGTTTTCTATGTCAGGTTGGATAACAAAGCGCCCATCAGGACTTCTCGATATGGATTCAATAGCAGATGTGGGTGATGGAGATCCCCCAAAGTGGCTCTCAAACTGGGTGTAGTGTGGAGGTGGAGAGGATGAGGACAGAAGCTGCTTTCTCTGATCCTGGTACCCACTGCGGCTGCCTTTATCAAAAGAGGAACGGTCTGAATGATCGGAAGAGGAAGAGTTAGGGAAGAAGTTTAAGGGAGGGCATAGCTTTAACTTCAGCACACTGTCGGGACTGTCAGAAGGCGAGTGAGCTCTGTGGAGAAAGAACACAGAGAACATTTAGGGAAGGAGGACAGGAAGGCTTCATCCCTTCAGGTTGCCATTTCAAAAGCCAATTGTAGTACAGTGACAAAGATGGAGAAGCGTAGGAATGATACATGCACAGCAAAGATGGACACTTACTGTGGAGACGAACTCTTCTGGAAGGCAGAGGGGATATCTGAAACGGTGGGGAGGGTGCAAAGTTCATATCATGCCACACATAATGAGTCATAAGATGAAGTGACAAAAATAAAAGCAGCCTCAACAGAGATGCCATGCATAACAACACCACTGACAGCTGAGAACAAATACATGATTTCAAATGTCATGTATCAGTCTTTGATGCATTAAATGTCTGTAAACTAATAGCGATTGGACTGGAATGAACTTTAAGAATGGACTTAATGAGGAGTCAATGCATTGCTCACTGTACAAAAAACATTTGATTATCTAAGACTTAAGTACAACATCCATGTATCTGAATGCTGCAGCCCCAAATAACTTTAAGACCATGCAAAAAGCTTCAAAATGTGTTTATAGTGGTGTAATTTTAGTTGAAAAAAAAATCATATTTAATGACCCTGTAAACTTCATAACTGCTTTTACCATCTCTCTTTTTCCTTCGCCGTTGTCTCCTTCTACTGTTCATAACACAAGCTGTCACCAGAGAGAGGATGATGGCAACAAACAGGAAACACACGCCCCCAATCACACCAGCCAGCAGGGGCTCAGGAACAAAGGCCAGGACACTGGGTGCTGCTGGATACATCTCCATACCTTAAGGTCACACATTACATGTTATCAATTAATAATACAATAAATCAATAAGAATGAATCACTTATACCAAAATGACACTTCTGACTTCTTGAACTTTACATTTCTCATTAAACCATACTAAAATTCCAAAACATTAATTAAAACAGTAGTTTTTCCAAGTCACACAGGGCTGAGAAAAGCCTGAGATGTGTCAATATTAAGTCAAAATACACATTTCTGAGTCAGCCTCACCTTCAGTAGAGATGACAACGGAGTCACTGGGCACACTGAACAGTCTGTCCCTGCAAGACAGAAGACGCAGCTCATAGTTTGAGTCCTGTGGAAATAAATGAAGAGTAAATGACCCGTCAAGCCAAAAGGAATAGGAACATTCAACATCAAGCTGCCATATTCTCAATATTTCACACATTTACCTTCACAAGTCCCTGTACAATCAATTCAGTCATGTTGACAGCAATCTCTCTGTCTATAGTGACCCACTCCCCCTTTCCCCGTTTTGCTTGAAGTACAAATGAAGTTAATGGTGGAGACTCTTCTAGAGGTGGCACCCATTGCAGCAACACACCCAGTGATGTACGATTGGCTGACAGCAAGGTGGGAGGGGACAACACTGCAATGGTGGTTACCATAGTGGGAGCTTCTGTTGGAGGTGCTGCAATGTAAAAAAAAGAAGAAAAGATTTACCTCAGCATGCTAGAGCATACATCTTGGCCTAAGGGTCTGGAATAACTTTAACGTCCACCAGGGAATGTTTTGAATCAAATAAGGGAATTCAAATCTGAAAAGGAACTACTCACAGTCTAACCCATTACATGTCTAACAGGGTTCCTCAAATTCTGGCCTGGAGGGCCACTGCCCTGCAGAGTGAAGATACCTAAGCAAGCCAATCAATGTCTTCAGAGTTAGTACAAAATTACAGATAGGTGAGTTTGATCAGAGTTTGTGCTAAAGAGGGCAGATTTGAGGAACCCTGATATGCCTAAATATTGTATTTGTAGAGCTAATGAAAGACCTCATGAAGTGCAGTTTGTAAATGATGTACAGAAAAATGCTGACCCAGTGTCCTAATGGTGACAATCTCACTGAAGGGGCCAGAGCCCAACTTGTTTTGGGCAAGAATGCTGAACTGGTAACTAGTGGCAGCTTGCAGACCCGTTACCAGCAGGGAGGTTTTGGATGTTGGCACAGGGATTGATGCCCATTCATGCTTGCCTCTCACAGTGGGCTTTACCCTGATACGGAGAGAGATCAAATATTAAGTCACTACCATCGATACTGCATATACAGTACATTTTTAGTAATGTACTGGGTCACTGCTACTTATAACGCCCTTAGTGACTCACCAAACAGTAAATTTCTGTGTGTATCCTCCATCAAATCCAGGCTCCCAGGACACATTGGCGTGAGTAATCCCTGGATCCACAGACACAGAGGTAACAGCATGGGGACTTGTGCCTGAAGATGACAGAGCAGATAATATATTCAATTTTTCAATTCTATTTTAATTTCAATTCAATTTCAATTTTTCTATAGGTAAATGAGGGTTATTTTTATTAATGGGCATCTGTTCCTCTCACCTAGCACTAAAATCGTTGTTGAAGCACTGACAGTAGCCACACGGTTGGAGGCATGACACTCCCATGCCCCCTGATGGTCTTTACTGAGCGGACGCAGGACCAGAGAGCCATTGGATAGGACTGTAAATGGAGAGCGAGGGGCAGGACCAACCTAGAGAAGATAATAAAGAATCAAAAAGACACTGAAGCAGTATCCGAGGCTTTTAGTCTATGCATGTTAGTACATACACTATGTGCTTTTATTAGCAGATATACACACATTGCTGGGCTGAAACAAACTGAAAGCTATCGGACATTTTTAAAACCTTACCTTATTCCATGTGATGTTAGGGGTTGGGTCGCCCTGAGACTGACAGGGTATCACCAGCTCCCTGCCTACTTCTTGAAGGTACTCGGCACGAGGCGAGACACGGAAAGAAGGGGGGTCCTGTGCACATCCCCAGATTGCAAACAAGAGAAATGGTGTCAGCAATCAGTGTCAGGGCAGTCATTAATAATGCATTTCAATATGTGGTGACATTTATGAGTAAACTGGAACTATATAGACATATGTAAAAGTATTTTCTATTCTAGACATATGGTGTTCACCTTCAGGATAACTTTGGTAGGTTCTGATTGGCCCATGGTCCCGTAACTGTTATAGGCTGTACAGGTGTACATGCCCACTGCATCATCATTGGCTGCGGTTATGAACACTGAATCATACATCTTGGCCCAAAGGTTTAGAATAACATTAAAGCCCACCAGGGAATGTTTTGAATCAAATAAGAATACAGATCTGAAAAGAAACTACAGACAGTCTAAGCATTACCATGTATAACAATTGAGTTCCTCAAGTGCTGGCCTGTAAGGCCACTGTTGTGCAGAGTTTAGCGCCAACTCTAACTGAAGACACTGAGCAAGCTAATCAATTAAGGGAGTAACTACAAAATTAAACGTAGGTGAGTTTGATCTGGGTTTGTGCTAAAGAGGGCAGTGGCCCTTCTGGGGTGGATCTGAGGAACCTGACGCATAAGACACATGTCTGCATGTGTAAAGATAATGGATGACCTCATAAAGTGCATAGTCTGTAAATGATGTACAAAAAAATGCTGACCCAGTGTCCTGATGGTGACAATCTCACTGAAGGGGCCAGAGCCCAACTTGTTTTGAGCAAGAACGCTGAACTGGTAACTAGTGGCAGCTTGCAGACCTGTCACCAGCAGTGAGGTTTTGGATGTTGGCACAGGGATTGATGCCCATTCATGCTTGCCTCTCACAGTAGGCTTTACCCTGATACGGAGAGAGATCAAATATTAAATTGAGTCAGTCCCATCGATATTGTAAAAAGACTGGTATCACATTTAGACTGGTATATATATTTTTAGTAATGTACTGGGGCACTGGTACGTCCTTGGTACAATGTACAATACAATTAATCTAATGCTGCTGATGCATTCAATTTTAAGTGACTCACCAAACAGTAAATTTCTGTGTGTATCCTCCATCAAAGCCCGGCTCCCAGGACACATTGGCCTGAGTAAACCCTGGATCCACAGACAAGGAGGTAACAGCATGGGGACTTGTGCCTGAAGAAGACAGAGCAGATAATACATTTAATTTCGGTCTCATTTGATTTTCTATAGGTAAATGAGGGTTATTTTTATTAACGGGCATCTATTCCCTGTTCCTCTCACCTAGCACTAATATTGTTGTTGAAGCAATGACAGTGGCCACACGGTTGGAGGCAAGACATTCCCACGCCCCCTGGTGGTCCTTACTAAGTGGACGCAGGACCAAAGAGCCATTGGATAAGGCTGTAAATGGAGAGCGAGGGGCAGGACCAACCTAGAGTAGATGATAAAGAATCAAAAAGAGACTGAACCAGCATCCGAGGCTTTTAGTCATTGCCTGTAAATACATACAGTATGTGCTTTTTTTTTCTTTAGCTGATATACACACATTTCATACATCACTGAGCTGAAACAAACCGAAAGCTATTTGAACTTTTTTTTAAAACCTTACCTTATTCCATGTGATGTTAGGGGTTGGGTCGCCCTGAGACTGACAGGGTATCACCAGCTCCCTGCCTACTTCTTGAAGGTACTCGGCACGAGGCGAGACACGGAAAGAAGGGGGGTCCTGTGCACATCCCCAGATTGCAAACAAGAGAAATGGTGTCAGCAATCAGTGTCAGGGCAGTCATTAATAATGCATTTCAATATGTGGTGACATTTATGAGTAAACTGGAACTATATAGACATATGTCAAAGTATTTTCTATTCTAGACATATGGTGTTCACCTTCAGGATAACTTTGGTAGGTTCTGATTGGCCCATGGTCCCGTAACTGTTATAGGCTGTACAGGTGTACATGCCCACTGCATCATCATTGGCTGCGGTTATGAACACTGAGCCCTCAGAGTTGACCATCCATCCTGGATACTGACCAACCAAGAAGAAGAATATAAAATGATGTCATATGGGTTATAATGAAATAAGATGTTTGATGATAGAAACCTTCACAATGTACCTGCTCCAGGTCCAAGGATGCTCCATCTTTGGTCCAATTAACATACAGCATAGGGGGCTCGGCTTGAACTGGGCATATGATCTTTCCCCCCATTCCCATGGGCAGATAAGTCTCACGGGGCATCCGTACCACTCGTGCTGGATCTTTAAGAGAATCAGGCTTTTAATTCTATCATTTGCATTATTAGCCAAATTATAATTTAATTTGAACTTTTGAACTAGTTCTTTTTACCTAGTTTACATGACGCAACAGAACCGACAAACTGCAAATCTAGAATCAACAATTTGCAAAGCGCTCACGTTTAACTTTGAGGTGGGCAGATGCAGAGGGCGGAGTCATTAGACCATTAGTGGGTGTGCAGGTATAATTCCCAGAGTCCTCAGGGACAAGACCCGAAATAAGGAGGGTCCCATCCACTAGTATTTTCACCCGTGATTTCAGAATTCTGTAAACACAAATATGCATCCAACTGAGGGGCAAACAGACATTGCAAAAATAATTCACTGGTCACTGCAGTTGACCAATCAGAGTCTTCCGGTGAGCCCTGTGATACTGTTATACATTTACAGTTAGTATTCTGGTCACTTACTCGATGTGATAGACATTTTGTCCTTGTTTCCACCACTCATACGTGAGGTTAGAAGGATACGCTTCTGCTTGGCATTGCAGAATTGCATCCTGGGACATGTTCATGGTGGTGTCCTCAGGGGGGATGATGATAATTGGAGGACCTGGTTGAAAGCATAAGTGCAAGCATGTAAGATGGAATGCATGTAATCAGCTTTGAAGGGCATTCAGATTCGAGGAGGTTGTTTATTTATGGGTGAGATTTAGGCTTAAGTGCCAAAATGCATTGTGCTAAAGCACTACCATCAAAAGAGGGCAGTGTTTGCTTATTGAATCACACTTCGGTTTGCCCAAATAGTTACTCTAAATTCTTATGCTGTGTAGAAGACAGATGTGAGATATTTCTTTTTTGCGGTTTTCAACAATATACAGCATTCTCTTGCTTAATGTTCAGTAGATGATGCACGAAGAAACAAAATGGCAATGCTAGCATCCGCTTTGCACTTGTTGGATTACCAATAGAAAACACTGTTCTTTCATCATTACACAATGGAGGAATATGGAATCATTAATGCATTTTATTTTCTCAAAATTGTTCAGCATCTTTCTCAGTGCACTTCATAAACACATTTACAACATGAGAAGTCAAGATTAAGGTTATACACTTTGCACACAAATCCAACTCCACCAAAGATGCCAGTGTTCTCATACCCAACGCTGCTTAAAACGCTTAATACCCTGCAAGCCTATTTCTGTTTGGTGCTGCTGAGTTTCTTTGCCCATGTGGACAAGACGTGGTGTGTGACTGACCTTTGACCTGCAGCTGGGTGGTGTGGGTAAGGTTCCCTTCTGAGTTGGACACGTGACACTTGTATATTCCTGCCATTTCCATGGTAACCTTGCTTAAAGACAAGGTTTCATAGAGTACCTGGTTTGGGGAAAATTAATGTTTAGGTGGTAAACGAGATGAGGAATGAGGAAAATGTGAACAGCCCAAAGTGAACTCTACACTCAAGTCAGCATGAAACAAGATTTACAAGTAGCTATGCTTCTGTAATCCAATGCATTTCTGAGTAAAACAGGATAATCAATGAGGTGAAAAAATGTAGGTTTGATTGTATGAATAATTGCACAATGAAAAGCTGGTTATATATCAAAATGGAGATAGGTAGTTGGAGGGGGAGGGATTCATGAATCATTCACAATAAGACTATTTTAACTGTTTGATAAAAGACGATTTTGATTTCATGTTGACTTTCAATGATCTTTATTAACGACCAATCAACTAACAAGCTCCGTGTACCTGAATTGCTTCTTGTTTTTCAGCATCACTTCCATCTTTTCTCCAGATGATGGTGGGTTTGGGGTTTCCATGAGCATCACAGCGGAGGGTGAGAGATTCACCCAACATGACCTCCAGAAAGGGGGGAGGAGTCTTTATGAACACCGGAGGAGCTAAAACGGACATAAAAACAATCAAATCCATGTTCATAAAAAAAATAAAAAAAATAAATAATAATAATAATAAAAATAAAAAAAAAGAATTAAATAAATTAAAAATAATAAATATGATAAAAATAAATATAAAAATAAATAAAATTAAATAATAAATAAACAATATAAAAAATATGTAATATTAAAAAACTAAATAAAAACATACAGAAATAATAAAAAAATACACAAACAAACAAACAAGGTGTAATCTAGCAGACAATTCTAATATCAGATTAATTAGACTGATATGAACCAGTCACCGGTATACAATAAAATGCAGCACTTAAGGATCTGAAATCATTGCATTACACTGAGTAGAGCATGTCTTCTTTAACTTTCCCGAAGTGATCATTTGCAAGTGATGAAAAATCTCTAAACATACAATGAAAAAACATCTTATTTCCCCATAACCCTGTCAACACAAAGACAAGTTTTCCAGCACACTCATAAACAATGACAGCTTACAAAACCGCTGTAAGCTGAGACTGTGCATATAATGGGCGTAAAGCGGGCCGCGCTGGAGAGATTTGGACTGTGAGCGTGAGTTTCTGTCCTCTGTCTTCATTCTGATCGCTCACACATGCTACAGAAACACAATCAGATGCTAAAAGCCAGTCTGAGCCCTTCACAGGATTCACAAGCCAGTGCTGAATGATTGTGTGTGTGTGTGTGTGTCAGGAGGAGAAAGTGTGTGAGTTTCAGAAGGCATGACAGTCGCTCTGAAGGTGTGAGACAGAAAGTTCATTGTGAAAAGATTGCAAGCAACAGGAAGTGAAAAGAAAGCGTAGATTTGGGTGAAACAGTAAAAATGCTACGATTAGTCTTAGGTGAATGGATGGAGAGAGAGTTCTGCTGATATCAGAGCAAAATATCATCTGCATCAAACACTGACGTAAGTGTCATGAAAAATGAGACAGGATTACGCAATTCTCGCTTATTCACTGCAACAAAGCTTTCATATGAGCTCCAGATGCTGCTTTAATCAGAAGTTTAATCCTTTTTGTAGGAATAACACAATGCTTTATTATGCCAGTAGCATGAACATGAAACATAAGAGCACCATCATAAAATATATATGTGACCCTGGATCACAAAACCAGTGTTAAGTGTCAATTTTTTTAAATTGAGATTTATACGTCATCTGAAAGCTGAATAAATAATCTTTCCATTGATGTATGGTTTGTTAGGACCGGACAATATTTGGCCATACAATACAACTATTTGAATACAACTATTTGAACTATTTGAAATACAACTATACAACTATTAAAAAAAATCAAAATATTGAGAAAATCGCCTTTAAAGTTGTCCAAATTAAGTTTTTAGCAATGCATATTACTAATCAAAAATGAAGTTTTGATATATTTACGGCAGGAAATTTACAAAATGTCTTCATGAAACATGATCTGTACTTCGTATCCTAATGATTTTTGGCATAAAAGAAAAATAGATCATTTTGACCCATACAATGTATTTTTGGCTATTGCTACAAATATCTCTGTGCAACTTAAGACTGGTTTTGTGCTCCAGGGTCACATATTCTCTTACACAAATGCATGTCCACTTTCTATGGAACCTAATTGTCGCAAGATTCATTTTTAAGATTAAGCAACACAACTGACATACAAAACATTGTTTTGGGAGCATTTTTCATTATGCTAGCATTAACATGGTAGCAGTGGTATTTTAGTATTACTGAAATACTATTATGGATTTTATTAATATTTTGAATTAGATTTTATTTTTATAGTTTCTGCTTTCATGTTCATTTTAGTTAGTTTTAGTAATTGTGTTATGTGTTTTGTCATTTTTTTTTTAGTTTTCGTTGTTTTGTTTTTAAAAAGTCAATTGTTTTTTTGTTTTTTTTATCAATTTTTACTGCAGTTTTAGTTATTTTAGTACATCAAGTTAAACAAAAAGAAAATAAGAAATACTGTCTTGGAAACTACCTGAAAAATTTTTTTTAATGTTATTTTATTTTGGTTAACATCTATTTCAAGCAACATTTTTACGGTTTTAGTTTTAGTTTACTATAATAAACCTGTATGATGTAAAATATTTGTATATCACAGTGCAATTAATGTTACAGTAAATTTAACAAAAAATGGTTTATAGTATATAATATATCATAATATATTATGATATACACATATATATATATAATATCATATATAATAATCAATTGGAATTCCCAATTTTGCATAATACAGGGAATTAAAATTATATTTGGAACTGGATAGACACACACACAAAAAAAATCAAATTGGCAACTAGTGTAAAACATGTTATGAAAAACTTGACTGAAAACTGTAAAACGTTATAAAACAAATAGTTTTGACACGCAAAGCCATTATACACACACCTTAACACCTGAATAGAAGAAACAACCTCAAAGCATTTCTTATCCCACCTGAGATGGACAGGAAGTTCCAGGTGCCGTTCTGAAACTCATCTGTGGTTCTATCCAGCAGGAGAATCCGACACTCAAACCAGCCCTCATCCTCCAGAGTCAACTTATCCACCAGAAGAGACGCGCCGCGGCTCAAGGACACACGACCTGCCCCGAAAATCACAGAGACAAGCAATTATTCAGAAGTATTTTGAGAAATGAGATAAAGAATGAGAAATCACACAAAACTGCAGCTCAAACATTAGAGCAAGCGCTAGCAACTCATGGGTTTTGATTCCCAGGGAATGCATGAACTTAATAAAATGTGTACCTTAAATGCAATGCACAAAATGCCAAATGCATAAAACGTAAATGTAAAACTACTTCCCAATACAAAGCACAGAAGCAGGTGAGATCCTGCACACATTTTAAAACGGCCACAGTTTTATGCATATTCCAAAAACCACATGCATACCTGAAACCACCAACGCAAATCAAGAACTGAAGGCCTGTCCTAACATGTCCTATCCTTTATCTTTTATCAAATGTGCTGCATTATTCTTTGCTTGACAGGTCTATTCATCAAATCTAGAGCGCCTATAGGAGAGAGAAAAACACACACAAGAGATCTGTTTTGATATCTCAATTGTTTCCAGACAATACTGGGATTCAACAGCCAAAGTCTGCAATCAAAAATCAGAGATCTCATTATGAACTCAAACTATTCTTATAGATAGAGCTGCTATCCACATTCACTTTTATAGTTGTTACTGTAGGACAACTATGTACCTAAAATAAAATAAATAATAAAATAGACACAAGCTAAATAAAAATACACGGACAAAGAAGTCTCTTCTGTTCACCAAGGCTGCATTTATTTAATCAAAATTCAATAAAAGAGTGAAATATATAAAAATTTTAAATAACTGTTTAAATACATTTTTAATTGTAATTTATATTTGTGATGCAAAGCTGAATTTTTAGCAGCAATTAATATGCTGATTTTAATATTCTGGTTTGCTCAAGAAAAAAAAAAATCAATGTTGAAAACAGCTGTTCTGCTTAATATTTCTATGGAAACTAATACTAATGCTGCATTAATTTTATTTAAAAATCCAGTAAAAACATTAATATTGTGAAATATTATTACGAATTAAATGAACTGCTTTCTATTTGAATATGTTTTAAAATAGAATTTTCCTCATATCCACAGACTCAAAACGAAAACAACCCCACAAACCCACACTGGCTTAAGAGTTATTGAAATATGATATGGAGCACACAGACACAAATCAGTTTCAAAGCACTAGAAACAGTTTAATCTACTACTAGAAACTTTTTGAAACATGATATGCGTGTTGTCTGGTTACTGGAGTCTGTTTTTTCAACCTCGACTTCTCCCTCTACTTTCATTCTGCTTTTTTTCTGAATTCCAGGGTTGTAAATGATGACACACTGATAACGCAGTGGATGCCGGCTGGGAGTGTGTTTCCGCTTTGCTGGAAGCGGTCGTTGAAGTTTGAAAGTAAGCCAAGAACCCTGCGTAGAGTATGAAAATCATACCGTGACAATTTAATGCCAAATGGCTACAGCTGAGGAATTATAATACAAACACACCTGGAGTCTGACATAACTCTGAACCCTCCAGTGATGTGTGCAGGTGTGTCAGCGTTAGCTTTACACCTCCAGACTTCAGTCAAGCATCACAAACCCTAAATTTATGCACTGAACTTCAGTGTGTAAACCTTCTCGCTCCATTTGTGCTCATAACATGAATGATTTCACAAAACCCTTTAGACTGAGTAAAAATCTGGTTCATATCTGTTGCTCGGTCAAATGCAATCCATTCTTTGGACAGTAAGAAACATCCAATTCTGATCATGTGTGGGACACAACAGTAATTTAAAGTTAAATCCAGACTGAAGAACTGAAGGCCTGTCCTAACATGTCCTATCCTTTATCTTTTATCAAATGTGCTGCATTATTCTTTGCTTGACAGGTCTATTCATCAAATCTAGAGCGCCTATAGGAGAGAGAAAAACACACACAAGAGATCTGTTTTGATATCTCAATTGTTTCCAGACAATACTGGGATTCAACAGCCAAAGTCTGCAATCAAAAATCAGAGATCTCATTATGAACTCAAACTATTCTTATAGATAGAGCTGCTATCCACATTCACTTTTATAGTTGTTACTGTAGGACAACTATGTACCTAAAATAAAATAAATAATAAAATAGACACAAGCTAAATAAAAATACACGGACAAAGAAGTCTCTTCTGTTCACCAAGGCTGCATTTATTTAATCAAAATTCAATAAAAGAGTGAAATATATAAAAATTTTAAATAACTGTTTAAATACATTTTTAATTGTAATTTATATTTGTGATGCAAAGCTGAATTTTTAGCAGCAATTAATATGCTGATTTTAATATTCTGGTTTGCTCAAGAAAAAAAAAAATCAATGTTGAAAACAGCTGTTCTGCTTAATATTTCTATGGAAACTAATACTAATGCTGCATTAATTTTATTTAAAAATCCAGTAAAAACATTAATATTGTGAAATATTATTACGAATTAAATGAACTGCTTTCTATTTGAATATGTTTTAAAATAGAATTTATTTCTGTGATGCAAATCTGAATTTTCAGCATCATTACTCCAGTGTCACATGATCCTTCAGATTCTAAAATGCCATTTTGCTGCTCATGAACCATTTCTGATTATTATCAATGTTGAAAACAGTTGTGCTGCTTCATACTTTGGTTCGTTGCTGTTTTTCAGGATTTTTGATCAAAAGATCTTTTGTAACATTAAAAATGTCTTTACTGCATGTCACTTTTGATCTTAATGCATCATTGCTGAATAAAAGAAATTTCTTTTGAACAGTAGTGTAACTGAAACTCCATTAAGTCCAAAAATAGCAACCTCGAAGTAACAACAAAAGCAATCCTGACTGCTAAACACAGGGTCATTTCCTCAGCAGGTGAGGGCTCCATTGAACAGGAACCGAATAACAATCAATCAAGCAAAATTCACAGCCTGAGGGGTTATTTTTATATATAAACAACTAACTATGACTAGCAATTAAGCCTGGTCTAATCTCAGAGCTGCTGCTGTGGGAAGTGATTTTGCATAGATAATAATTGTCTGATCTCATCCTTTTTACAGAGCGGCAGCCGGTGTGTGTTTACTGTCATTAAAAGGTTCCTCTGATCCGAGGTCAGAGGGGGAGGGTGCTTATTAAAGCAGGAGAGAGGCTAAAACAGGGCAGGTGTGGTGGATCTTCCACAAATATATGCTGCTGTCTCTCTCCTTCCTATTCTGGAAATGTCCGGTTTCTTTGGCTGATGCTTTAGGGCAGAGAAAAGCACCAAATGGACTTGCATACAGTCAATTAAACACTGAACAAATTTATATGCATGCAGGAAAGCACACACACTGATTGTGTGGTTATCAACACACGTGGTTATTGGACAATGAACTGTTTCCCGCCATGGAATGTTTGCCCATCAATGAGAACAGAATGGAACTCCCCCCCCTCTTTTAATTCTCTCAGGTTACCATAGCGATGGAACCTTGGGGTGGGAGTTTGGATTTGAATTCAGTTGGCGTTGAAAAAACCAAAGGGGCAAAAACACAGGGAGGGAGGGGTGGGTCACGAGGAAACGTTTGTGCTGGTGATTTTGAAAAATCACACGTGGGCTTGGAGGGGAAAAAGAAAAACGTGTTTTGATTTAAGTGGATGAAAGGGTCGAGAAATGGGTGAGAGTGAATTACAGAGAGGGAGAGAGAAAAAAACGTGTTTTTATTTGAACTGAGACAATGACTGTGAGTGACAGATGCGGGTCTGTTTGGGTTTAAATGTTCAATTCTGCGTTGCTTTGTACCCACAGGCCTTTAAAAATACAAAACATGTGACTGAAATAATAAGCGCACAACATCTAATGCAATTAGACTCACTGTCATGATGACATCTCTTGCTTATTTTGACAAAAATTAGACATCTCTACAGGAATGGGCTCTTAATGATCCCACAGGGCGAGTTATTTATGAACAAAAATTGAATTACTGTCGCGAGTGCATAACATGAATTCCAAAGAAGGTACTTCTGGATCAATGACGAACCCTCAACAGCCAATGAGCACTCGGTGACCCTTGACCCTCATCCAGTCTCATGATTTTTCTCCAGACATGTCCATCATTACGCACGGGTCAATACTGACATGATGGTCGGCCAGCAGGACCCCGGTGACTAATCAGAGTCTGTGGATTCCAGACATGCAAGGTCCGGGACAATATAAAATGCAGCTAAGAGTTTAAATTATACAATAATAAAAAAAAAAAGGCAGTGGCAATTGTCTTTGTGTAGTTATAATATAGCTAAAAACTATAAAGCTAAATTTTGCTAAAAACCTTGCTTTGCACAAAAATAAAATGAAATAAAATATTTCTTGTAGTTTCCTTTTCCTGGATGATTTCAAATGTTTTATTCCTCAACATCCAACCAGGCTCTTTGCTGACAGATTTCTGACATCCTGTCCTGCCATGCATTTTTCTTTTCAACCATTCCTCTTAATTTGTCTTTTTTGCTTTCCTTTCCTGAAGTATATTCTATTTTATAAAACCAATAGCTCCAGCGGTATAATCAGGTTGGATGAGCCAATATGCACACATTTTTTTTGTGTCTTTTATCATTCTGCTGTAAAGGTCAATATCATGCATGCCTTGATTGGCGTCCTGCTTTATTCAAAAGTTTTCCCACCGCTCTCTAATCACACGTTACTGAGGTTTGTAACGTCTGGCTGATGTTCGTTGGAGGGTAATATGCAGCTCATATGAGCCTGTGGGTGGTACATGAGCCTGCCAAAAGATCCTCTCCACGTGGTTCTGGGATTCTGACACTGGCTTTTCAAAAACCCCTGGCCCTGAACTCCCTCGGCATACAGCACTGAAACTCCTCCTCACTTCACTCCAGGGTGCTGTGGGCCATGTTTCGTCTCCTTTGAAAACTTTTGGACGAGTCATTTTTCAATGACGAGAGAGAATGTGCTGGTATGAACATAAAGCGCCTCCAAGGGTAAAACACTGGCCACCCCACTGTCCTAAACCAACCAAGATTTTTTTGTTTAAATTAAAATAATAATTCAACGTCTACACGTACTATCAGAAATGAACCAAACACTTGACTATAAAAATTCAAAGAGCAACAAGCATGTGTTTGTTTAGAATTCTCTCTCAAACCCTATCAATTGAAATGTTGAATTCTTTTACTTTTTTTTTTTTTCTTAAAAAAAATTTAAGGTAAACCGTTCTGTTTGTACCTGCTTGTTGCCATCTTTGGTCACTAGTTCTCATTAAAGCCAGTCACCTGAGCTGTAAATGTCATGTGACTAATGAGCTGCAGGAAAATAATAATGATAACACTGGTATTTAAACTACAAGAACAAACACAGTTCCAAATCCTTTGCTAACGAACAATAATAATAAAAAACACATAAATATAAATACGAATAAATATATAACATAATTATAATGTAAATCAATGCTATTTTAGTATCACTAAAATGAAATGAGTTTTTATTAATATTTTGAATTAGTTTTTATATTTAGATTTACTGATTACATTTTACTTTAAGTTAAAGTATTATCAATTTTGTTGCACTTTTGTCATTTTTATTAGTTTTTTTTTTTTTTTTTTTATATGCATATTGCCTATATAGATTTAATGAATTTTTATAGCTAGCTGAAATATATATTTTTTTCAGTTAAAGTTGATTTTATTCCAAGTAACAAAAATGATTTATGGTTTTATTTTTAGTTAACTATAATAACCATGATGTAAAAAATTTACAATAATATAAATGAACAATATTTAAAAAATATTTAAATAATACAATTAAAATAACAAACTTAAACAACAAACTCAAATAAAACATAAATTACATATTAACATTTTAAATATTACCAAAATTAACATTAATATGTTTAAATGATCAATCCAATATTTAAAATAAAATGTAAATAATATGAATATTAACATTTTAAATATTAAATCTGATTTAAATTAACAAATTAAAAATCTAAACAAATAAGATAATAAAAATAATAAAATAAAATAAAAGCACCGGCAAAACTTTGCATTGTGTAGTTATAACATAATATAAATAAAATAAAATAATACATAAGTAGCAAATCATGTTCTAAAATGGGCTATGAATGTCTGTAAATGGAGGAAGATGCTTTTTGCCTCCAGATTGTAGTTATAACATCTTCCACTAGCCTAACCGTGACCCCCTTGGTGTCACCCTAAGATTTTCACTGTCCCCATCTGGTCACCCCATTAAAAATGTCCCCGGGGCGTCACCGCTAGCGAAGCGCTCACTGCGGGTGGCCTCTTCCGCTGTCCGGCTGTGGAAAGCAAACACGTTCAGTTTAGTTTAGCCTATACTCTATCTTTCCCATGTTGTTTTGTTCGCACTGATCTTTTCCATCCCTCGCTGCTAAACTGGAGGGATAACCTCTCTATTGTCCGCAGTCAACGGAAAGCCCTGCGACTGCCGCAGCTGCACCTCTCGCCGTCCCGTTCATGAATACAGCCTGAATGTGTCACAAAATAACACACGGCACCTATGGAGAACCACAGATTGTATTGAGAAAGGCCTTGAACTTGAACTTTCTTTGTGTGAGTTGAAGGATGACAGGGCCCTGCTGCATTATGGGATGTGTTTTGATTTGAATACAATCACACGTCTGGGTTGGGGGGTGAACAGATCTCCTACCCTATCAGCTTTTAACCCCCTTTCGCCGAAACACCCCCCCTTCAGCCATTATAATCGCTTGAAGCTTCTATGAATAGCTCTTTGTCGTGGGATAGATTACAGTTAACGCTGTCCTTGTTGCTCTCCGTCTGGCAGGCTTTAGTCCTCATCCCACAGATCCGACTGAGGTAGAGACTCACGGGATAATGCTTGAGCCCTAAAGGCACGGATCAATAGAGCAATAGAGCAAACGTTTTACTGCCACCAATTTCAACCAGCTATTGCCAAACGACCAGCACGGATTATTGGGAAACCCTTTAAATGGCTCTAGATGTCCGTCAGTAACATATAATGCTGATCCAGAGCTTTGGAATGTATTATTATTGAATTCTTAAGTTAATGATTGGCTAGAGAAAAATCCATGTAAAAGTTTTCAGGTGCAAACATCTCAGCTGATCAATGATGAGTTTTTAACGCTGTTTTTCAATATTTTTAAGTCTCTTATTCTCATTGAGGCTGCATTTATTTGATTAAAAATACAGTAAAATCATAAAAATATTGTGAAAAATATTTCAAATATTTTGAAATATTATTACAATTTTATATAACTGTTCCCTTTCAGTCGGTCACTCTCGACGTCACGTCGGATGACCGACGAATTGGGATCTCGCTTAAAGGGACCAATCTACCTAAGCGAGATCCCAATTCGTCGGTCATCCGACGTGACGTCTCCGTTCCCTCCTTCAGGGAACGAGGGTTACATACGTAACCGAGACGTTTTCAACTGTAGTTTATTTTCAAATGCAATTTATTCCTGTGATGCAAAGCTGAATTTTCAGCATCATTATTCCAGTGTTGCACGATCCTCCAGAAATCATTCTGATATGCTGATTTGCTGCTCAAGAAACCGTTCTGATTATCAATTTTGAAAAAAGTTGGTGCTGGAAACCAAAGTCATTTTTGATCAATTGAATGCATGCTTTCTGAATAAAAGTATTAATTTCTTTCAAACACCAGCCCCCAAAATTACTGACCCCAAACTTTTGAATAGTAATGTACATAATATATAATATTGCGTATACAGTGGTGGCCAAAATTATTAGAACACTAGTATTTTCACCAGTTAAAAAATGGTTTTAAATCAGTTATTTCTAGGAACTGTGGCAACGTCTCCAAGATGCTTCAAGAAACTGCAAAGCTACAGTACTGTTAAAAGTTTTAGGCACTTGTGTAAAAATGCTGTAAAATGAGGATGCTGTCAAAATAATGTCATAAATAGATTTTCTTTATCAATTAACTTCTATTAACTAAGTTTGGTGTGACCATCCTTTGTGTTGAAAGCGGCTTTTGCCCTCGGTGCACTTGTGCATAGTTTTTCAGGAAGCTTTGCAGGTAGGTTTCTTGAAGCATCTTGGAGTTGGTGAAAATA
>NW_015651514.1:860114-874191 GCF_001515625.1 Sinocyclocheilus rhinocerous | reverse complement strand
GTGGCCAAAATTATTAGAACACTAGTATTTTCACCAGTTAAAAAATGGTTTTAAATCAGTTATTTCTAGGAACTGTGGCAACGTCTCCAAGATGCTTCAAGAAACTGCAAAGCTACAGTACTGTTAAAAGTTTTAGGCACTTGTGTAAAAATGCTGTAAAATGAGGATGCTGTCAAAATAATGTCATAAATAGATTTTCTTTATCAATTAACTTCTATTAACTAAGTTTGGTGTGACCATCCTTTGTGTTGAAAGCGGCTTTTGCCCTCGGTGCACTTGTGCATAGTTTTTCAGGAAGCTTTGCAGGTAGCTTTCTTGAAGCATCTTGGAGACGTTGCCACAGTTCTTAGAAATAACTGACTTAAAACAATTTTTTAACTGGTGAAAATACTAGTGTTCTAATAATTTTGGCCACCACTGTATATGCAATATTATATATGATGTACATTACTATTCAAAAGTTTGGGGTCAGTAATTTTGGGGGCTGGTGTTTGAAAGAAATGAATACTTTTATTGAGAAAGGATGCATTCAATTGATCAAAAATGACTTTGGTTTCCAGCACCAACTGTTTTCAAAATTGATAATCAGAACGGTTTCTTGAGCAGCAAATCAGCATATCAGAATGATTTCTGGAGGATCGTGCAACACTGAAAACTGGAATAATGATGCTGAAAATTGGTCTGATCTGGTTCCTTGATGCCCTAGATTAAACCCACTTCTTTGTTTGAGGCAGTCCTTCTTCTTCTAAGACTCCGGGAACATGATATCCTTAGTTTCTTTGCTCTTTTTTTGCAGGAAGACTACACCTGTTCAGTCTGAGCAGAAAGACAGGTTTCAGGGTAAACTCAAAGTCTTCCGTCTACATTTTTTGCCATTGTTTCATGCCACTGATTAAACACTTAAAGTTACCCAGACTTCAGTTGAGGAATGTAAGAAATGCGAAACCAAAACCAGTGCAAACCAAAGGTCAAGCAAAGGTAACGTGACTTTGCCTTTGAAAAGATGTGGCGATGAAAGAGTTGATCGGTGAATAGCTGCTGAGTTGGGGGAGGACATGTGCTGAATGAGGAAACTGACCACTGCATATCATATATGTGACCCTGGAGCACAAAAGCAGTCTTAAGTCGCTGGGGTATATTTGTAGCAATAGCCAAAAATACATTGTATGGGTCAAAATTATAGATTTTCTTTTATGCCAAAAATCATTAGGATATTAAGTAAAGATCATGTTCCATGAAAATATTTTGTACATTTCCTACCGTAAATATATCAAAACTTAATTTTTGATTAGTAATATGCATTGCTAATAACTTCATTTGGACAACTTTAAAGGTGATTTTCTCAATATTTAGATGTTTTTAGATTCCAGATTTTCAAATAGTTGTATCCAACCAAATATTGTCCTATCATAACAAACCATAGATCAATGGAAAGCGTATTTATTCAGCTTTCAGATGATGCATAAATCTCAATTTCAAAAAATTGACCCTTATGACTGGTTTTGTGGTCCAGGGTCACATATAGTAGATACTGGGAATGAAAGAAAAAAAAAAAGAGAAGAGATTTAGAGTCAGGGATAATTTACCCAAATTATGTAAATTACATTATGACAACTTTTTTTTTTGCACCATCACTAAAAGATAGAAAAAAGAAGAAAATAAAAAAAGAAACTCAAATTCCTTGTTACTAAATTTTTAATGTACTGTAATTAAGAATCACTGAAAATTATGAATCAACTTGACAACATTTATATACACACACATTAAGAACAATATATCATTTTTATTCTTCAGCATTTTAACTATGTTTATATAGTAAAAAAATATAAAATAAATCAAAAAATATTTTTTTCATTAAAAATTGTATATGGTATATTTTAAAAACATATACATTATGCGTTTTGTTTTATTATCAATTATATATAAATTGTATTCTTCAGCATTTTTCAGCATATATAGTCAAAATACTGAATACACACACTAAATAACAAAAATCAATGCTGATAAAAATGTCATTTATTTATTTATTAATTGATGTGCACTGTAAAAATAGGGCACAATGTACTGTATTAATATGAAGAAATTAATATTAATTTTTTTACAGGTGTTTTACAGATGTATTTTTAATTTTTGAGTTTTAGGGTTAACGGAAATGTCCGTAAATTACAGGATAATGTCCTGGAAGAAAATTACCAGTACATTTTCAGGTTTTGCTTCATTTTATATTTTATTTTATTTTTGGTTGTGTAACTGACTGTATGCAAATAAAGAAGGTCCTGTATCATAAACATGCCTGCTTTTAACGCACACAAGCGTAACATGATACGGACTGAATTTTTTTGTGTGCGAACTATCCCTTTAAGATCAGTGAGGACTCACATGCTCTTGCATTTTGTGCACGTTCCCAGACTTTGCATTCAAAACGTTCAATCAAGTCTGCTTCTGATCCCAAATAGCTCGGAGTTCTCTTTGAGAAGAATGAAAGTTTCTAAGGAGAAAAAGAATACCACTATAGCCGCACGCTGCCCAGCATCTTGTGGTTTTATCATACGGCTCTCCCTCAGGGGGGTCGTTCCCTAATTTCCTCATGAGACAGGAAGTGAGGGCGCATTTGATCAGCTCTTCTTAGACTAACGGCTCCTGACAGCACAGGCCGAGCGTTCAAGATCCACACGCCACACATGCTGAACTCTGCAGATCCGACATGAAACGGCATTCATTAAACGTGCATAATCTGACATATAGAATATTCAGCTGGAAATAGTGAGCAAACCATAAGAGAGCAGAAACTTGATGGTGGACTCCTGGACCTGTAAGAAACCAAGTAGCTATAACCCAGACCAACCTGGCAACCACAAAGCATCATGAACACCATTCAAGTCTGTGTAATAATTATAGATGGCAACAACCATTCTACTTAAAAACCCATTAAGCTGATCTGCATGAGTTATTCTGGTATTTTTACGGGCAAGTTTGTGTTACACAACTTCCCTGTCATGGAAACATTGACTGATTCTTCTCACGTGCCTCGACATTTAGTCATTTAGCAGATGCTTTTATCCAAAGTGACTTGCAAATGAGGACAATAGAAGCAATCAAAACCAACAAAAGAGCAATAATATGCAAGTGCTATGACAAGTCTCGGTTAGCCTAATGCAGTTAGGTTTTTTTTATATAATAAATAAAAAGAAAACAAGTAGATAGAATAGAAAAAGAACATAGAAAGCTAGTGTTAGAGGCCTTTTTTTAAAGAAAACATGCAGTTAGAAAACGAATAGAGAGTGTAAGTGTTAGAGAGCTTTTTTTTTTTAAGCAGATGGGGATGGGGAAAGTACTCAAATAAAACAAGGATGGTCTTCCTTCACTTCATGAGGGTTTCGTGGGCAATGAGCCACAGCTGTCAGCATGTTGCCATCCCAGCCTGAGCCAAACCGAGACCTGATCAAAGAATGCAATTAGCTCTCATGCTAATCTGAAATTCAGCAAATATCTTATCCACCGATTGGAAACTTTAACATGGCTCTTCTTGGCTTGGATTTGGAGTCAGTGGCAATGGCTGCAACGTACACGGACAATGACAAAAGTACAAGTGAAATACTTAAAAGTGGTGCAAATTAAAAAATTTTTTTTTTTTGCAAAAATGTAATGATGCTGAGTAGGGCTGGGCGATATAGCTAAAAAATGTATCAATGATATAATGTTTCATATCATTCGGTATCGATAATTATTGAGATTTTTTAAACGACTTTTTTAAAACAAAGAGCAATAGAAATTTTTTTTACATTTAACCACTGTATTTTTTAACTAACTCAATTTATTGAGACAAATAACAAATATTTTTTTGTTTTAACAATCAAAAAAAAAAAAATTAAACAAATATCTAATTTCTAATGTTTTATATGCAGATTAAATAGGTTAAACTTTTGGCTTGTTTCCCGAGGGTGCAATGAGCAAAATAATGCAGCACATTAAATTGTCAACGCAAGGAAGTAACTGTCTATAAAAACCGTGCATTACGTCTAAATTAACTCATATAAATCAAATATAATTGCGTAAATTGCATTAACAATTATGAACAAAACAGCATCACGTATTTATGCATTGCTTAATACAAAGAGCCGAATCGCCCATCACACAGATTGCCTTTAAAAACATATGAGACGCAGTGAAAAGGAATAAACCTCCACAAATTTACGACGTGTTTTCTAAACGTTTAAACTGTTACATCTCTTGTGTGAGACGCGAGTGCAGCAGTCATATTTGTTCTCCACTGATGACGCTCCCTGACGCACATCTAACATTGGATTGTACTATTTTTGCATTCAAATGCAAATGTTTATTTTAAATTTGACTAATATTCATTCTTTACTCACAATCTCCTCATCACAGTACTCATGTTCGTGTTTGTGGTGCTGTCTGCGTCACTCAGCACGTGCCTATATCGTGCAATATATCGAATTTTTTTTACATCGTTATCGAAGCAGGTGTACCGTCGATAAATATCGATACCGTTTTATCGCCCAGGCCTAATGCTGAGTTTCCATCACATACAGGTTTTTTTCACCAAATAATATTTTATGTGTGTGTGTGTATGTATCAGTTTTAATACACTTTTAAGTGGTCAAATACGAAACGTTTTGGTCTGCAAAGGAGTGGAAAAGGTGGATTAGGCATAAAATAACAGGAATAATGTCTTTGTGGCAGTTTTCTGGTAATTAATGGGTTTTACAAGTCTTCACTTCTCTTTCTCAAAGACTATGACTTTCTTCACATCTTCACAAAATGCATCATTTTTGGAATCAGCACCCTAAAATTATTAAGAAACAAGGGTTTCGTTCAGCAAATATGATGCAGGTTGGTCTTAAATTAATATCTTAGATGTACGAGACTCAGAAACCAAAGTGTTCAATCCAAATAGACTTGCTAACAAAGTAACAGTTCATGAAGCTTTTAATTACAGTTATATATGCACTTAAGGGACTTTGTTGTAAGAAAAAATGTGACATGAAATATAAAAAAAAAACTAAAACATGGCAATATGATGCAAGAATTTTTTTTTGTTTAATTCAATGTGTTATTCACAATTTACACATACACATAATTTCTGAGTAAAAATAGTTTGTAACATTTTTTTCAGGGTAATTCTGATAAAAGCGTGATAGTTTTGATCCAGAAGAGCTATACTTTATGTGAGCAGGTTAGGTTTTATCTTGTCATTCGTAGTGTGAGGTTTAGCGGTGCGGTCTGGGAACGTTACATCCTTCAGGCTTTAATTTGAGAGGGGAAATACATCAGATTCAGAGCTGTAAGATGCTTCATCTGTTGCCAGAAATAAACACAGATGCAGCTTATAGAGAGGAAAGAAGCAGCGATTTATTCCTTTCGTTGATGTTCCTTACTCATTATTGACCATGTTTTGTCAATGTTTGTTTTCTCTGGAAGTAATCTGCTTTTTCCACAATTTCTTCCTTTGTCCCCCATCTTTCTTTGACCCGTGACTCACTATCTAAACACCACAGGACAAATCTTAATTGATTTTGCATTAGTTTCCTCCGGGGTGCTGATAGACACCACAGCGTCAGGTCAAGACACAGAGGGGCTCATCTGAGAAACACATGCTCCTCCTGACAGTCACAGCTCATCCCATTGGGAAAACATGGAAATTTCCATTTGATCTCCTATCAAAACCTATTCAAGTGAAACAAACCCAGACCACATCAGAACTGACGTCAATGAGACCTGGTGACTGCTCTTACAAAAAGACTGTGGTGGTACTGTGGTACAGAAATGCTACCAGACAAAATCTCAATATTTATCAGAATACTTAGAGTACAATAACTAATCACTACAACAATAAAACAGAGAACACTAAGAATATTAAGAAAATAATAATAAAAATAATATATGTTTTAGTTAAAAAACATATTAAAGGGGTCATATGATGTTGCTAAAAAGAACATTATTTTGTGTATTTGGTGTAATGAAATGTGTTTATGCGGTTTAAGGTTAAAAAAACACATTATTTTACACATACTGTACATTATTGTTTCTCCTCTATGCCCCGCCTTTCTGAAACGCGTCGATTTTTACAAAGCTCATCGGTCTGAAAAGCGAGGTGTGCTCTGATTGGCCAGCTATCCAGTGCGTTGTGATTGGCTGAATACCTCAAGCGTGTGACGGAAATGTTACGCCCCTTACCATACTGTGATGCCGTGTCCTGGCCGGAGCGACGAGACAAAAACATTAAAACCCATTATAAACGAGGCATTTGTTGCATCCAGTGGGGACATAATTACTGATTATAATGACTTATACTGTCTTTTTACACGTTGCGTTGCATCACGCCGCGTAAACATAAAACCATGTCTGCATTTGTGATCGGAGAAATGACAAACAACAAGTGCTACTCTACACTGCTCAAAACACATCAAAATGTTATCTGTATGCACCAAGGGTCTGAGAGTAACGCAATTTCAATTCTCTGTGTGTATGTGCTGTACATGTGGAAGAATTGACAATAAAGCAGACTTGACTTGACTTGACTTGACTTGACTATATTGGTGAACCTAATTATCTGTACATCTTTGTTTCCAAAAATACTACAGTGAATGTCCACAATTAAACATGGATTTGTTTGAGTTATCGCAGGAGGAAGTTCATTGTCTTTTGCATGCTGGCACAATGACGGAACAGTAATCCGTATAAATCTATCATTCCCACACCTTCTGTCCATTCTTAAAGCAGTCCAGCTGAAAAACAATTTTCTCTCTTACTGGGTCAAACCCACTGGATCCCGGTGGAGACACGCGGCCCGCTGCAGTTTAACCCCAGTGTTCTTAATCCAGGGTCCCGCTCAATACCCCCGACCCCCACGGGCCGTAACGTCTGCACACCCCTCCTCCCCATCCGCCCCCTTTCTCTCTGCATTCATTACTGCCTGTGCCCCTTCTCTTTTCTCCCTCCAGCATCTCTAGCAATCACAGACACACACTCTACATAATTACAGGGCACTTGTTTGGGTGGGTCATTTATATTGGGATATTCGTTTAACGACACAATGCCCCTCCCCCTTCAATAAATTCCAGAGCACGACCCCTCCTTCAGCTGCACCGGGGCAAACGGCTGTATTTACACCGCCAAGCACCTCTCCGGGAACGAGTAAAGCACCCAAACAGCCTTCAAAGTTGTTCAAAGAGGAAACTCTTGGTGAATTGCCCGGGAAATCAGCCTTTTGCAGGCTGTGTGTCGGCATCTTTTGGAGAAACAACAATAGGATCTATCGTGGGCTATTGAGTGGATGAAGTCTGTGGAGGTGGAAGTCTGCGGAGTCTAAACAAGTGATTGTAAAACACAGGACTGCGTTTAAAGCACCCTACAGTCTCTCTTAACAATAGCAATAAACCTTTAGACAGCTTTCAGCAACCCAAGCGTTAAAAATCCAGCTGCATCTGAGAAGCTGCCTGCAAAATGAAGCGTTTTCAGCAGGTGCCTCATATAAAATTGTACAATTCAACCAAATAAAAAAATCGTTCAATAATTTTTCAGCCTCATGTCAATCGAAACCGGAATGTTACTATTTCTTATTTTGCTAAGTATTTTTATTTTGTAATAATAATTATATAATTCATAATAATTAAAATTATATAACAACAACAAGGACAATAATAATAATAATTACATAGTCATATTCATATATATAAAAAATATTTTTTGCCTTTATTATTGTTATTATTATTCATAACATGTAATATTATATAACAACAACAACAATAATAATAATAATTATTATAATTACACATTCATATATATTCACAATTTTTTGGCCTTTATTATTTTTATTATTATTATATAATTCATAATAAGTAATATTATAACAACAACAACAACAACAATAATAATAATAATAATAGTAACATGGTCATATTCATATATATGCACAATTGTTTGGCTTTTATTATTATTATTATTATTATTATTATTATCATCATCATCACCTTCATCATCATCATTATTATTATATAATTTATAATAATTCATATGATATAACAACAACAATATTATTATTATTATTACATACTCATATTAATATACAATCACTCAAATTTGGGCAAAAAAATAACTATTGGCTTGTGAAGTTTTTTTTAATTGCATTATAATTCACAAAATTTTATTAGATAAATTGCAACTGCAATTTGCCCCCCCCCCCCACACACCCACACACACACACACAAATCGTGCAGTGCTATTTGACATTAATATAATGAAATTATAAACATTACTGAGCTCCAAAGACAAAGCACATAAAATTCAGACCCATAAAAGTCACTTCCTCTGTCTCCTCTGGCAGAGTCTCTCCTGAAGCACTAATGGAAAACTAATTTATGTCTGCGGTGACGCTCACCTCTGTAGTTGGGATGCACTCGTGGGGTGTAGCTGCCGAATTTGATGAGGATAGGGACGTTGTACCCCAGCCGGACCCACTCCACCACATGTAAGGGAAACAGGTTTGGAGTGGTGGCCCCTTCTGATGAAGGTGTCAGACTGCAGCCCAGCTCAGCAAAACCCCCGACTCTTCCCTGGACCACTGACTCAGCGCTCAGAGAAAGACCTGAGGAACACAAGCACATGTCAGCTGGACTATTATTTCCCTGATGGAAGGACTAGCATGCATTTCCATGCTAGTCCAGATAAAGATGGTTAGGACAGGTCTATGCTTATTTATGTTGTTTTGCGGCAGTTTTGTTCTGATCCAGATTGATTTATTCTGGTTTAGAGCTGATTCAGGTGAATTTATGCAAGTGTGCCCTGGTCTAGACTTATTTATGTTGGTTAGCAGGGGTTTAGAGACCCGGTCCAGACTTTTATTCTGTTTTAAAGGTGGTCTAGATGGTATTTCTGCTGGTTAGTGCTGGTCTAGACTGATTTAGGCTGGTTAGCAGTGGTTTTGTGCTGCTCCAGACTGATCTATGTCGGTTTAGAGCTAGTTCAGATGGATATATGTGGTTTAGTGCTGGTCTAGGTTAGCTATGGTTTCGAACTTGTCCCAACTGATTTATGTTGGTTTACAGCTAGTTCATATAGATACATGCTTGTTAGTGCTGGTTTTGATATGGTCCCGATGAATTTATTCTGGCATAAGGGTAGTTCATCTGGTATATCTGCTGATTTGTGCTGGTCTAGGTTCATTTATACTGGTTAGTGACAGTTTTGCGCTGCTCCAGACTGATTTAAGTTGGTTTAGAGCTAGTCCAGATGTATGTATGTGGGTTAGTGCTGGTCTAGACTGTTTTATGGTAGTTAGCGGTGGATTCAAGCTGGTCCAGATTGATTTAATGTGGTTTAGAGTTGGCCCATGTGTATTTCTGCTGGTTAGTGCTGGCCTAGACTGATTTCTGCAATTGCAAGAAATGCAATTGAGAAACACAAATTAAGGTAAATTAATTTAGCTCTTAAAAAAAGTCAGCAGAAGAACAATACCTCACGAGGAACAAATAACAAACACACAGAATTTGTCATCTGACATGTGATTTCTGTTTGCACTCACAGTGCACAGATCAAATCCACAGGGTATAAAACACCAATATTTGTCATTGGAGGAAAGTACTTCCTGTACACTGTGTACTTAATGATAAAACCAGCAGTTCTGATGTCCTGGAGAAAGCATGAGAGGCATGATAGGATGCAGACAGGAACAAGAGCCAGAAGAGAATGCGAGATGGAAAATGAGAGCGTGACTGAGAAAAACAAGACACAAAAGAAAAGTGGGAGGGGGATGTCACAAAAACACACACTAAATGGGGCCGAATGCAAATCCAGATTAAGGGGGGCAGGGTGAGAGATGACATGCATGTAAATTAACATACAGCATGTTAATATGATGGACGCCTCAGTCTGTGACACTTTCTCTCCCAGCAGTCCTCAAAAGGACAGACAAAAGAAGCCTCATTAGGGTAAATCTCACAAAAAAACAGGTTGATATTACATCACAAAATAAAATTAAATAAAAAACTATTTATATAAAAATGTATAAAGAAAATAGTATTTTATATAAATAGAAAATAATTACATAAATAGAAAACATAAGTATATTATTATACCATTCATTATATATTATAAATATAATAGGGATGCACCGCATTTTCGGCCGCTGAAAATTATCGTCCGAAAATGGCATTTTCGTTTTTTTTTTTCGCCGAAAGAGAAAAACGGCCAAAAATATGAGCTGAAAATATACATATAATAATATAGCCTATATGGCACTCCCGGGCAGTGTTCAGCGCGCAGGTTTCACTCTCCTCATCACTGCGCGGTTTGACGCTCCAATCAATATTCCGCTCTATGAATGTGCTCGTGTACCGCATGCTCACCGGAAAAGCAAAGTCCGCACAAATAACGTGCTGACAGGAAATTTCAATGAAGTATACTTGTTCCTGTTTGCAGTAGCGCTACTGTGCTGTAACATGCTGTAGTACAGCTGTACTGGGCAACACTGGTAAACTGATGCTACCTTCACATGACACTATGCTCTGCTCACATGCTCTGATAATAATAGCTTTGTAGGACTATACATTATTTGGATAATTAGTCCAAAAAAAACGTATAGCTGATTCTGTTACATAGAAGTGAATACAAATATTATATTGATATTTAATATTAAGGTAACACTTTACAGTAAGGTTCCATTAGTTAATGTATTAACTAACATGAACGAACAATGAACAATACATTTATTACAGTATTTATTAATCTTTCTTAATGTTAGTTAATGATAATACAGTCGTTCACTGTTAGTTCATGCTAATTCAGAGTGCATTAACTATTAACATGCACAACTGTTGATTTTAATAATGCATTAGTAAATGTTGAAATTAACATTAACTAAGATTAATAAATGCTGAAGAACTATTGTTCATTCTTAGTTTATGTTAACTAAAGTAGTTAACTAATGAACCTTATTGTAAAGTGTTACCAATATTAATATCATTTCTGTCCAGTTTTATTGTGTTACTTTCAGTAAAAGTGTGGTTATTTTATTGGCTTGTGTTTTTTAAATTCAGTATCATTAAAATGATTGAGTTAAATTAAAAAGGCTTACAAAATTACTTTATATTATTTAAAATTAAAGCATTTACGGTTTTGGTTTTCGGCCAAGTGCATCCAGAATTTTCGGTTTTCGGCCCAGAATTTTCATTTCGGTGCATCCCTAAAAAATAATAATAATAATTTAAAAAAAAAACATTCCTGATAACGCCAAAAATCTAATTTTTGCTACCTTAATACAGTAATAAATTATCATGTACTGTACATTAAACTTAAGTACAACAAATACTACCATAATGTTACTTAGGACTTTACAAATACATCACACATATAAAGAGTTTAGATCTTTTCCCCAAATTACAGTAAATACTTTTTTTTCAGTATTGTGATGAGAATTTAGAAAAAAAAAACAAGAAAATAAAAACAAGAACAAAATAAAACAAAAAAACAAAACAAAACAAAACAAAACAAAGGTCCTAAAAACATACTTCATTTTTCAGGGACATTTACTTTTTGTGAGATTCCCCCATTTACACACTAGGCTGAGAGATGTCACTAGACTCTCAAATTCACGAGTTGTAAACCCACTGGGGCACTGTTGCACCCCTTGTACCAAAGCGGCCCCATGCATCTCGTCTCGTCTGCGATTAGGGTAATCTCTCAAAAACGCCACTCGCTGACAGAACCACAACCTCCCCACCCTCCCTCTGCCCTGAGACCCCCTGAGGTGCACACATGGCCAGCCACCCCTAAGACTCCCACACCCTGTGCCTTGAGAGAAGGGAAATCTAAATCCCAGACCGATCTAAAGCCGGATTTGCAGATTTCATTTTTTTTACAGGGAGGATTTGATCCCCTTTCCCCGCAAATGTTTGGGGTCTTTGCTCCTAAATACCAGCTCCAACATCACAAACGCTCTCTCGCTTGTCCCGGGAAAGGTCGTGTGCCATAAGGAACATAGAGGGCCGTCTGTTCGTTAACGAACAGGAATTAACCTCCCTGCACCAAACGTGTTCTGTGAGTAAACAGGCTGAACTAAACCCCTGGTGTGCTGTCTGTGATATTACGGTCATGTCTACAAACACCAGCAGAGGAATCACGGAGAGAGAAAAAACAGACACAAAAGGACAGATAACAGACGGTGTGAATGAAGAAAGGAGAAGGCTTGGAAAAAGAGGCAAAAAAGCATTTCTTTATAATGGAGCAGAACATGCAGTGTCCAAAATGTACACTTGCCAGATAAAACTGGCTTTAACAAGTAGACAAACTGTTGGACAGTCACTTTTTAGGAAAAGCAACATGATTCATGGTTTTAATCACTGTTTAATAATGATATCCTGACCTGCAACCAAGTTACTCTTTTGTTTTCATATAAGAAGTGGCAACACTTGTAATGAAATATTCCAAAATATAGCTTGTTACAGTTTACCTGAGGGTTTTTATTGTTGACTAAAACTAAAACTATTAAAAATCCTTAATTGATATTATGCTGAAATAAAATAAAAAATAATTAATCGATGAAAATGAAACTTATCTATTCACGAACAGCTTGTAACACTCCAAAGAAAAAGGAAAACTTGAAATCGCGTCATATGACCCCTTTAAATGAAATTTACAAATGTTGCCTTGGCAGCTAACTGAAATAAAATAAGATTAGGCTGAAGTACTAAAATTAAATGAAAGGTAAATAGAAATACAGGTATTTGTTAAAAATTAATAATAAAACAACAAAAGCACATAAACAAGCAATAAATAAATAAAATGAAAACTGGAAATTTTAAAAAGCTTATTCAACATTTTAATAAATACTATAATAGTATATTAATAATAATATAATAACAATGGTTCACTTGCCAATAAAAGATCAAAATGTTTCAGTGGCCCGAAAAAGTATTTGGACATCTGTGCTATACTTAAAAATGTTGCAATGTCATTGGATTACATAACAAAATATTAAAGCAAGTGTAATTTATCATAAATAAAGATAGCACAAAAACATATTATATGCAAAACATTTGACAAAAAGATCACCAAAACTCCAAAGTCAGTGAAGAGGTGCAGCATTAGAGACATGCAGATACAGACAGCGGCTCTAATGCAATGACATTCACACAGAGTGAATAAAGTGAATAAAGGGTCCAAATACTTTGTGAGGTCACTGTGATGTTAGCAGGAGAAGGAAGAAGTACTTACGCAGTAAAGAGAGGGCGGCCGCGACGGTGACATTCAGAAGCCAGAGTTTCTTCTGTACCATGGTAAACACTCACATACCATCACACACACCCCACCTGAAACACAATCACACACACATAAGTCAGTTCTGAGGACTCTCTGCCTGAGATAAGACAACATGAGGAATATTTCCCGGTTCAGAGTGTTACGTACTTTACTGACTAAATCCATTACACACATCTCGCATTATCATTTAATACTTGCACATTTCCTTATTAGGAAAATCTCATGAGACTTTAAAGAACATGTTCAGGTCATATTTCACCACAATCACGCAAAATAATGATTTGTTCACAAATTAGATAACAGCAGCCTGCATCATTTGCTGAATGAAATCAGTGTTTCAAATTTGTGGTGTTGATTCCAGTAAATGTTCTCACAAAATATAATGCATTTCGTAGCACTTTTGCTTTCGACAGACATTTGTAAGGTGAAGAAGTTTTGTATTATCCCTTAATCACAGAAAAACTGAACAAAGGCATGCTTCATGTCTTCCTCTGAGTCTGAACTACTTGTTCAATTCTCAGCTGATTTTTACATGCATGAATGATTCTGGAGACATTATTTTAAGCCTAATTCTAATTAGTGCTGTCAAATGATTAATCGCGATTAATCGCATTCAAAATAAAAGTTTTTGTTTACATAATATGTGTGTGTGTACTGTGTATATTTATTATGTACATATAAATACACACACATGCATGTATATATTTAAGAAAAATATGTTGTTTATATATTCAATATATTTATATATAATATAAATTATATGATTATAAATATATACATGTAAATATTTTCAAAATAT
>NW_015651514.1:839945-857404 GCF_001515625.1 Sinocyclocheilus rhinocerous | reverse complement strand
ATACTGTGTATATTTAATATGTATATATAAATACACACACATGCATGTATATATATTTCAGAAAAATATGCTGTTTATATATTAAATATATTTATAATATACACATTATATGAATATAGACATGTAAATACATGTAAATATTTTCAAAATATATATTGTATGTGTGGGTATTTATATATACATAATAAACATACACAATACACACACATATATTACGTAAACAAAAACTTTTATTTTGGATACGATTAATCACGATTAATCATTTGACAGCACTAATTCTAATTTCCACATTTTCCACTCTGCAGAAACATTTGACTGCTTTTGTTGTTTTGCTAAGTGCAATGAAACTGATATATATTTAATCTTCATCCTTATTTTGTGGGGGTGGGGGGGTGGGGGGGGGAACTGTATGGACAGTTTTTATTAATATTTTGAACTCAGCATCATCAAATTAGGTAATAACCTGCCTTTTTGCAAATCGGCACTTTTTTCCAATATGTAGGGTTGTGTAATCTTTACCAGTGTTACTTTAGTATTAGTCAAGTCAAGTCACCTTTATTTATATAGCGCTTTTAACAATACAGATTGTATCAAAGCAACTGTACAGCATTAATTAGGAAAATATTGTGTCAATAATGCAAAATGATAATAGTAAACACTCAATTTTCAGTTAAAGGCAGTTCATCATTGACTAGTATCATATTACTAAGATACTTCAGTTTTTAATATTTTAAATTAGTTTTCATTTTCAGATTTTCTGTTCTGAATTTTTATTTTTAATGCAAAAAGTTAAATGTTTTATAAATTTTGTTGTGTTTTGGTCATTTTTATTATTGTTTTAAAATATGTCTATATAGTTTATACATTTTTATTTCAGTTTTAGTTTGTTATTTTAGACCATCAAGTTAAACAAATGAAAATGAGAAATGTTGCAAATAGTTTAAATAAAATGCATTTTAAAATATAATTTAAATTATGTTATATATCATATATAAATGACACATATAAATTCCATTAAATATTTTATTTCAATTAGTTGTTTTGCAATTTTGTAATTGTTTATTTTATTTAAAGAAAGTGCAATTTTATTGTTTTCATTTTAGTTTTAGTTAACTATAATAACCCTGATCTCATCTTTGATTGACCTGCTCCTTCTCTATGTAAAATATGAGTGCTGTTTGCCCATGCAAAAAATGAATGCACATTAATGCAATACTTAATGGTAATAAATAATACTTAAAAAGAAAAAAAAGAAAATCATGTTTTTTTTATGCATGAGCAATAGTAATAGAAAATCATGCATTTTTTCAAAATTTTCAGTAAAAACATTTTAACTAGCGTACTAAAATACAGCAATTCTGAATTTCATTACACCAAATACACAAAATAATGTTCTTTTTAGCAACATCATATGACCCCTTTAAGAACTTTTCACTGAAAGTTCTTTGGGGAACCAAAAATGGTTCTTCTATGACATTCGCTGCAAAAACCCCTCTTTGTAACCTTCATTTTTAAGAGATCGAAAGTCACACTCCCATGGCTACACTCATGTCAACTGAGGTTGTAATGCCTCTGTTCTGGAGTCAGTGCTTTATTTGCCTGTATAAAAGGCTCAAACAGGTTTTGGGCCGCATGAACTGATTTTGAAACCGGCCTTGAGAGGTGCCAGATGAGGGCAGGGCATTGTGTGCCTCTGCGTGGTGTCTTTCTGCACACATTGAATGCAACAAAAATTTGGAGGTACATAATGGTAAAGGTAACAGATTTGGCGGTTACATTAGCTCTGGCTCATCAAACCAGTCAAATTTCACGAGGGGAATATAAATCTCTCATCTCCATTCTTTCCAGCCCAAATCACAAGACAGATTTCCACAACGCAGTGGAAAGTTATTGGCTTTGAACAACCACAGGTATGAAATAAACCACACACTTCTACTGTTTCCACATCAATATACTCCGCTTGGAATTTTCAGAGAGTGAAAATGCCTTTGGTGTCTAGAAAAAAATATCCTTTTCAAAAGGGGAAGTGTACTTCCCCTTTTGTTACTAATAAAATATTCTTTCCTAACCGATTTAGACAAGTAGCACAAATGGTGCAGGATGAGTTACAGCACTTTGGCTTATAGGATTGTTCAAATCACTAACCACAAGTATGAGCAACAGCAGATGTGATGCTTTATTATCAAACAGCACTCATCAACAAATTGGTGTAGGAAATACTGCATTAGTGAAGTCATACTGTATTTGAAGCCGGCCTTGAGAGGTGCCAGATGAGGGCAGGGCATTGTGTGCCTCTGCGTGGAGTCTCTTACCAGTCAAGCTGTTGAACAAGGCCTCCTTGTGAAAGTGTCTTTCAGAGAGAGGAGTGCAAGCGGTGAAAGACAGACAGAGAGCAAAGCTTGTGCGTCGGAAAGAGACTTTCTGCCCTACAAGACTCCAGGTGTGTCCTAATCCGGCCAAAAGTATTAAACTTTGCAACAAAAGTCAAGAATTTGTGCTCTGTGGTGAGACTGAAACCATACTTTAAGGGGGAAGAAATGTCTTAATTTAACAATAAATCGTTTAAAAGCCCATATTGGTTGACCTCTAATGTGATTATTTGTGGAAACAGAACTGTTTTCAACATTGATAATAATCAGAAATGTTTCGGAAGTGTACTTCCCCTTTTGTTACTAATAAAATATTCTTTCCTAACCGATTTAGACAAGTAGCACAAATGGTGCAGGATGAGTTACAGCACTTTGGCTTATAGGATTGTTCAAATCACTAACCACAAGTATGAGCAACAGCAGATGTGATGCTTCATTATCAAACAGCACTCATCAACAAATTGGTGTAGGAAATACTGCATTAGTGAAGTCATACTGTAAATAAACTTTTTTTACTGTTTTACACAGCTTTGCTGAAGTCGTATGAACACGCACTTTTAAAAACGAAGGTTTTTTTATTGGCATTGATGCCTCTATGAAGAAACTTTAACATCCAAAGAACCTGTGCATTCAACAAAAGGTTCTCAACAGTGAAAAAAGGCTCTTTTGATTATTAAAAAAATTGTTCTTCAAATAAAAGAAACTACATCCTTCAAAATAAAGGTTCTTTATCGATGTTCCATAAAGAACTTTTACCATTTATAGAATTTTTCCAGGTTCTTTATAGTGGAAAAGGTTTTGAAATTTTTTAAATTTTCTGAGCTGCAAATCAGCATATTACAATGATTTCTGAAGGATCATGTGACACTGAAGACTGGAGTAATGACGCTGAAAATTCAGCTTTGATCACAGAAATAAATGACATTTTAAAATATATTACAATAGAAAACAGTTATTTTAAATTGTAATAACATTTCATAGTTTTACTGTTTTTACTGTATTTTTCATCAAATAAATGCAGCTTTTCAAAAACATTACAAAAATGTTTCCTACCCCAAACTTTTTGAATTTTCATCAGCCATCTTTTGCAACATTATACATTTCTTTACTGTCACATTTGAACAATTGAATGCATCCTCACCATCCATCCTTTTGAACAGTAGTGAATATTTGGAAATAATCACATAACTGCAAATGATAAAGCAACCTGATACACTCTGATCTGAGTGACACGCACAAACCCCATGATCTTCTCTTAAAATCAACCTTTACGACATCTTCAAGAGAGGAAGCCCCCGAAACAGATGCTTAAGATGGTGAAGAACGGCTCTCAGGGCATGATGGGACATGCTCTGGAAACCGTCTGATCTTTGATCTTGGCCTTGACTGGCAGGGGCGCTTAATAAAACATCTTCAGAACACCATCCAAAGCCAAAACAACCACACGGCCACTTGCCGTTTCATGCAAAACCATCCAAACTGGTTAAGACCTGTACCATCTGTTATTGACCTAAGTGTGTCCACTTGGACGGCTTTAGCAGATAACAGACAATCTCAATCTAGTTGGCACACCTCTGGAGTTTCAGGCTGATCTGCTTTGATAGTTCACAGCCTCAATTGACTAAATAAATTAAGTAATATGCCAGTGACAGTTACTGAAGACCATGTCCATCAACATATCTCCATGCAATATAAATATACCACTGATGTTTCATTTCACATGCTGGTAATTGCTCTCTCTGATCAACTTCTCTGATCAGATCAACTCTGCCACGTCTTCAATTCAATTACCAATAACACTGGAGATGTAAGTACTTTGATCACATTAAGAGCAATGTGTTCGAGTTGTTCTCACCATAAGGTACTCTGACAAAGGTGTTCTACTTGATCTGGGATCAAATGTCAAATGAGGTGGTTTACTCGTCCGGTGAGGATAACAACTGTTCAGTACACAAATGCATTAAGAAGCACACATGCAACTCCTGCTAAAGCTTTTAACAGAGCAAATAGAGTTGTTTAACACTGAAATATGTGATTATATTAACCACTGTTCTAAAGCAACTCTTGACTGCAAATATGTTAAAAGTTTAATAAGAGTTTTATCACTTTATGTACAAACTAAGACACTTCGCAACCAGTGATCTTTATTTTCTTTGTCTTGTTTAATGATGCCAAAGAAATGTCTGGCTAAGAAAGTTATGGCCAATTAATTGAAGTAAAGCTGAAATAAAATATAATAAATATTGAAAAATTCTAACTACATGGAAATTTTGAAATGTTTTTTTCCCCCCCTGCCTAATAACTGCAATAAAGTAAAAAGAAGTTTGAAGCACTAAAAGTACTAACTGAAAATTTTTTTTTTTTTAATATTTAGAATTATTACAAAAAAAACAAAAACTAATAGAACTGACAAAAGCACATAACAAAACTACACAAATTAAAATAAAATTAAAATGAGCTTAAAATACAAATTAAAGCTAATTCTAAATATATAAAATATAATAATTAAAAAAATATGAAATTCATTACACAAACTGTAATACTAAAATAACACTGAATAAACTTTTCACAATTTTGACAAAAATATAAAAAAATGCAATTCCAACTAGCAAAAGCAGTTCACTCATAACTGCATATTAAAAACTTTTTTTGTGAGATAAAGTAATGAAATATAGTGTAATCCTGGAAGTGTAATTGCACATTAAAATTTGTTTAGTTTTTTCACTTTTTTTCACATTGCAAAATTTATCGCACTATTATTATGACATTATTATTATTATTATTTTTAGACTTATCTATAACATTTATTTCTTTTTCAAATGTATTATAATGTATTATAATTTTTAATTGTTTAATTTTTGTATTTGTTCTCTTTATTATGATGTCAGCGCTATGTAAACGGTTTCATTTATAAAAAAAGAGGTTCAATAAAATAAATAAATAAACAAACAAACAAACAAACTTCAGATGAAAGCTTCTGCATGTGAATCATGCAAACATCACTGAGGCCCATGAGAGCAGCTCTGGAAACAGGTAGATGAAAGGTAAATCACTGTACACCTGCTCTTTGCCGGAGTGAGTAGTGTGGACAGCGAGCCGCAGACACAGCCTGATTAGCAGCTGTATTATGCTGCAGCTAATCCTGGATGATCCAGGCTTCCATAGGGCTCCAGCATGGGCCAAGCAGAATGACCCGGGTCAGAGGAAGAACAGTAAGCCAGCAATCTTCCTGTGGTATTATGATGGCATTTCTAGGGGTGGGCGAATGTTAACGGTGAAAATATCATGCCAAATTAAACTAAGAGAAAGAATCTGTGCCATTGCATTTAACAATTAAGCATGTTTCATCATACAATCAACAATAAATGAAACTATTGATAAATTGCTGTGTTTTTCAATAGATGAAGACAGAGAGCAAAATGGCCAATATTGCATGTCCCTAATATAATTTAATGGCAGTAAAGGGGACATACATACATGTCGCGCTATTTTCAGTTTTGTGTTTATTTTGTTATTAAATTATGTTTAAATGTTCGCCGGTTCCCGCCTCCTTCAAGGGTTAGTTCACCCAAAAATGAAAATTCTGTCATTAATTACTCACCCTCATGTCGTTTCAAACCCGTAAGACCTTCGTTCATCTTCGGAACACAAATTAAGATATTTTTGATGGAATCTGAGAGCTGTCTGACCCTGCATAGACAGCAACACAACTGAAATGTTCCCAAGTCCAGAAACGTAGCGAGGAGATCTGTAAAATAATCCATGTGACATCAGGGGTTCATATGTAATTGTATACGTCACTTTATTGCATGTGCACCCTTATACATAAACCAGGCTTTACATGCTGCCTATGCAGGCAGCTCCCTAGGTTTTGGAACAGAGCCAGTTGGGTTTTCAGTCTTTTTGAAATAATTGATGCATCACACAAATGTTTTGTTTAGAGGTAGTCCTTACCAATGCAAACCATACTGTTATCCAGTGCTTTGAAGGGTTAGTTCACCCAAAAATGAAAATTCTGTAATTAATTGCTCACCCTCATGTCGTTTCAAACCCGTAAGACCTTCGTTCATCTTCGGAACACAAATTAAGATATTTTTGATGGAATCTGAGAGCTGTCTGACCCTGCATAGACAGCAACACAACTGAAATGTTCCCAAGTCCAGAAACGTAGCGAGGAGATCTGTAAAATAATCCATGTGACATCAGTGGTTCAACCGCAATTATACGAAGCTACGAGAATAATTTTTGTGCGCAAAAGAAAAAAAAAACAACATTATTCAACAATTCGTCTCCTCCGCGGCACCCTAGCGCCATTTTGGAGAATATCCTCTGGACGTAAACAGCTGTTCTGTGTCAGCTGCGTCACACCGGATCTGTTTCCTACGTTGTTGTGATTTGATCTGAATGAAAACAGCGTATCTGGCGTGACGTCCAGCTGACACAGAACAGCATATGCTGTTTACAGGGTGATGCGGAGGAGACGAAAAGTTGAATAAAGTCATTATTTTTTTGTCTTTTGCACACAAAAATTATTCTCGAAGCTTCGTAAAATTACGGTTGAACCCCTGATGTCACATGGATTATTTGACAGATCTCCTTGCTACGTTTCTGGACTTGGGAACATTTCAGTTGTATTGCTGTCTATGCAGGGTCAGACAGCTCTCAGATTCCATCAAAAATATCTTAATTTGTGTTCCGAAGAAGAACCAAGGTCTTACAGGTTTGAAACAACATGAGGGTGAGTAATTAATGACAGAATTTTCATTTTTGGGTGAACTATCCCTTTCATTCTGCCCGACCTCCTCAGCACCGTGATCCCCCTCAGCAGTGAGGGCTCTTCTGACAGCGTGTCCCTCCTTCCTCCCAGGTTTCGGCACCAATGTAACAAAGTTTGTAGTTCGGGGAAGAAGGAGGCGGGAACCGGCGAACATTTAAATATAATTTAATAACAAAATAAACACAAAACTGAAAATAGCGCGACAGCCCCTCACGGACGACTGCCGCGCACAAACAGAACCAATCAACATAAATAATCTAGGCCTGGTCCTCTCTCGTCCAACACTGTCGTCACTCCTCCTTTTATCCTTCCGGAGCTCCTCCGTGGGACTCGAGACCGGCGAGTGGTGCAGGTGTCGCTCATTACCATTCAACTCCACCGGCCTTGCTCCGCCCCCCCGGCTCTCGGCCCCGCCCCACTCGTTACAATGTGGTTTTGTCATTTTTATTAGTTTTTTAAACATTTAATAATTTCTTTTTATTTCAGTTTTAGTTTAATCAATTTTAGTTCTTCAACTTAGTTTATTTCAGCATTGCAACATTTCTAATTTATTAAAGTTTTCATTAAAGTTTATCTAATATTTATATTTTCTTTAGTTAACAATAACCATTTATGTAAACCACATGCATTTTTAATTTATTAACATTTATTTTAGTTTTTTTTTAATCTATTTTTTTTATTTCAGCTTTATTTCATTGAATTAAAAAATTGTTTTAGTTAACTATAACAACATTTATCTAAACCAAACATATTTTCTACAGAACACAACATTTACCCAAAAATCCCTCATAAAAAAATAATAAATTAAAAACTAGATTTCGCTGATAATTTCAAAATGGTATAAATTGGAGTTTCCCTTGAATTCTGTTACTTCCCTCAGGCCATAATATCAAGCTCCATTGAGATTCCTGCTTTCATAAAGCTTTGCACAGTGAAATATCATTCTGTACCTGGATAAACACCAACGTCTAGCCTAGGTAATCAGTTAATAAGGGCTCATTAGATCATTTTCCGATTTGTACCACATTTCTCGCATTAGCAGCCCTCAGGGAAGGTTTATCCTGATCTGTACCTGCTGCTGAGATACTCATATACCACTTATTATCATGCTAATCATGGCTAACAGAAACCAGACCGAACAGTAATGATGATGTTGACATGTGCAGACCAGCCAGTGGCAGTGAAGCACAACATCTGGGATCGCAGGAAGTCTTAAGTAGCATCTTGGCAAGAACTTGGCGTGAAATAAGTCAGGAAATATAACTTGATGACACGGTATGTCTATTAAACACCCGTGGGAGCCCTGCTGCCAAATACTGCTCAAGTGGCTTTGATTTCTCTCCAGTGCAGATCATGTAGATGCTAAAATGCAATGAAACTACCACCACCCAGGTAGATCTGTGAGGCAAAACCTTCAAACCTGGTCTTGTGACTTTGCCATGCATGAACAAGACATGATTTGTATTACCCTGAGCCCACACACACAATAGCTCCATTTACAGATGGCAGAAGCAGTAACAAACATAATCTCCTTCAAATTCATTCTTTTGCTTTTAGCTCCAAAAGCCTGCTCTGATAATGTCTGAACTAAAAGAAAACTAGTTAATGAAGGTCAATTATAGTGAAGACATGATATAAAGCATGCATCATGCAAGTTTATAAAACATACTGTTGATGAAAATAAAGAAATATAGAAGATAGTTTCCGCCACTGAGTACAAAATAAATAGGTACTTGTGACTTTTTATCTCACAATTTTTTTTCTCGCAACTGTTTTTTTTTTTTCATTCAGACATTTTCCCCAGAATTGTTAAGATATAAACTGGAAATGGCAAGTTATACAATTCAGTTGTGAAGAAAAAAAAGTCAGCTTGCAATTTTTCTTACAATTGTGAGTTTATATCTCGCAATTCTTTTTTTTTTAATTATTGTATTTCTTATTACATAACTCAGAAATACAAGAAACACAGAAAAGAAACAAAATAAATAAATAAAGAATTGAACATACAGGTCACCGGAGGCATCACATACAGTTCTTACATCCTTCTTACACAGTTATTTTTATAATAGAGGTTACTCCCCCAATATTAATTGAAGTCCGTAAGTTTCAGTCATTTTACGTCCATAAAGTTCAGTCCATTCAGTGTATTTCCATTAAGTAAATACTTCACATATATGGAGAGGGGAAAATATATCTCGCAATTCTGAGAAAAAAAAAAATCTGTTTGTTTGCGCTTGCCTTTAAAATCGACACGTACTGCGCATGTCTACGCACGCGCATTACGTCACCGTTTTCAAAGATTCCCGTATTGGGTGTTTACACGGAAACAATAACGGTGGCGTTTCAAAAACTTGCACTTTGACACCCGTTTTCAAAAATATGCGTTTTCAGTCCCCCAAAACGCCGTTGTCGTGTAAACGAACAGGCAAAACGCATAAAAAGTTTCCCGTTTTTGGCTGAAAACGTTGTCGTGTAAACGGTCAGTTGTGAGAAAAGAAGTCAGAATTGTGAGATATAAACTTATAAACCTTAAAAGACTGAACCACTATGAGCTAAGAGGTTGTTATTCGAAGGTATATGCTTTTGTTGAAGCCATAAACCCGCACTTTGAATTTTTGTTTTTTAATAATTGTGTTTAACAGCAAGAATCCCGGTGAAAAACTATGAGAATAATTGTGCCAAAAGAACACTTTAATGCCCACCCACATCCATGAAGCACACCGAATGAGGTAATCGAATAATGTAATCTCCCTAAGATTAATATTATGATTGAATCCATCATTAAGGCATTAAGTTAAAATCTGAAACCTCTATTCATAATATTGCTTTCTCCATTGAAAAAGGAGTCTGAATCAGGAGAGAAATATGCACAGATCAACATTATTATGGACTATGGACTTGTATAGCTGGAAGCAATGGTTTGAGGTTAAAATGTCTACTAAATGATGGATTTGTTTCTTACGAACACGCAGCTTTTCACTTCACCAGATGTTAACTGATGGACTGGAGTGGTGTGGATTACTTGTGGATTATTGTGATGTTTTTATCAGCTGTTTGGACTCTCATTCTGACGGCACCCATTCACTGCAGAGGATCCATTGGTGAGCAAGTGATGTAATGCTACATTTCTCCAAATCTGATAAGCAAACAAACATATATACATTTTGGATGACATGAGAGTGAGGAAATGTTTAGCAAATTTTCATTTTTGGGTGAACTGTTCCTTTAACAGATCTTTTTAAAATCCCTATGGGAAAAATACTTCCGGAACAAAGCCACTGAAAAGTGGGCGGACAATGTTGCACTCTATTGTGACACTTGCTTTAGCAAACACCTCTAGTTATTATCTCAAGAAGAAGCAGGGGCATGATGCAACAGACAGAAAGAAAACAATAAAATGCTTAAAGGTATCAAGATAACCATGATGACATTTGTTATCCTTGCGACCTTTGATCTTACAGCAGCTGTGTGTCATCACAACACTGTCTAACGTGGTTCAATAATATCTGCTTCAAAAGCGTTTGAGAGCAGAAGGTGAGTCAGTAAAGCTCATTGACATTTGACCCTCACCGCTCACTCTAGTCCAGGTTAAGCCATTCATTTTGACATTGTTAGGCATGACCCAATGACCAAAGTATACCACAAACTAATCCAAGCACGACTGGTTAAACTGCTTTAGTTAGCTTCCGCAGGTATATGTTTGGCAAACAGCAACTGTAAAGATATTTATATTCACACAGCTCAGCACCCTTTCTCTCTCTGAAATACAGCTCTCTTATCTTTTGTCATATATATGGATATATATCAGGTGCTGGAAATTACAGCAAAACATGATAAGATTGCATATCAAGCCATTAAAGATCAAATATATCCAATGCATGAACTAGACTAGAAGGCCACACAGCTGAAATACATGCAGGTGTTAAATAATATATAGGTCATATGAGGTAATGATGTATAATAAATCCTAATTGACATGACATAAAATGTCATTGAACATCACAATATGATACAAATAATGAACAAATAGGGTTAAAATAAAAAAGCATGAAAAAAATAACTTAAACTTTTAAACTTTAGTTCAGAGATTTTTGTTTTTCAGATGTTGACTGTTAACCCCCATGCAAGAAGAAGAGTTATAAATAAATAAATAATAAATACATACATAAATATTCATAGATATTACAATTATATAAATATTCTTAATGTTGCGTTGAGATGTATGTGGTGTATATGCATCTCTCTCTCTATTATTTCTATCTAATATTTTCTATTATTGTAATATTAATTATAAATATATATAAATAATCAAAGGATATATATCATTGTAAAAACTTAACTTTAATTCAGAGATTTGTTTTTCAGAAGTCGACAACCATGTGAAACCACTAATTTAATAAATAAATTAATTAAAATAATTAAATGTGTTTAGATGTTAAATATATATTTATAATAAATGTATTACATTTAGTATAGAGTGTAAATGTTTTTAGATGTTAACAACCATGTTAAACCAAGAGTTTAGTATGTAAAATAAATAAGTAAAATAAATAAACAAATACATTGTATATATAAATATGTAAATAAATATTGATAATTTTTAGATATTAATTATATAATATATTTATATGTATATTTATATTAAACATAAATATAGAATATAGTGTAAATGTTTTTAGATGTTGACAACTATGTGAAACCAATGTGAGTTTATAAATAAATAAATAAGTCACTTTTTTATATTTGAATGACCTATTACCTAATCATATCTCTATTAATTTTACTTCTATAAATATTTAAACAATATTGTCTATGTATGGAAAGCCACTTGAATACCAAAAGTGTCCCTTGAAATATAAGAGTATTACTAAAAATAGCTTATTATAAAATTTAAAAAAAGTATTCATCTAACGCAGTTTTTTTAACACGTTTAAAGCGAACTCTCCTGCAGTTTAATGAAGTACTCTGAATGAGGTGTCTGTGTTGGACAGGAGGACTGATATCCAGCATGTCCAGCTCTGGTCAGAGAGACTGTGTGCTGGTCATTGTTCTCATGAGAAACACGTGCACCCCAGAAAACACACTTTTAAACAGAAATAAAGCCATGGAGGACAAAACCTGCAGCTGAACAGCATCTTAAGGTGTTGCATGCAAGACACAGACATCATAATTCAAACAGAAGCCTCATATGAATGGCAGCTCTGACATACTGTATGAATTATGTATGTTGACAATAACATCTGCCGGCGCAAACGATTTCAATATGTCTACTTATATATGCATGTATATGTGTGTCTTTTACCTTTTTGAGGCACTTGACTGATGATTAAAAGAAGGTGTCACTCCATCGATGCTTTAAGCTTTTTCCTCCGCTTGAAAGTTCCCCAAAAACACTTCAAATATTCTTAAAAGTACTTCAGAAAAGGTTTAATAACAGAACCAGAGCCCGAGTGTCGTCAGTGTTACACTGTGAATCCAGCAGCTCTTTAAAACTTCATGTACTTTGCTGGTCAGGAAAGCAGGTTTGGTTCCAGCGCGGAAAACGTAAGTCCCGTGGGTCTGTTCGCACGTTAGATCTTGTCGTCTGCGTTAAACCGTGTGCTTGTTCGGCGTCCGTTCAGTTTCTCCTCCGGACTGAAGGGGATATCGTCATGTGTGTGAAGTTTCCCGCGGTCTCGAGAGTCTCTCAGTTTCAGTCCAGTGAAGTTTGTGCGGTTACTCACATGATTGTTTCCCGTTCAAACACGGACAGTGAAACACGCTGAAACATTGTAGCGCCGCTGAGCGCCGCTGCTGCTCACACACACACACACACACACACACACACAAACACACACACTCTCTCTGTCGTCTTTCTATTCATTGGAAGAGGGGAAAAGTTTTGGTTTTTACAAATGAATTATTATTAAAAAGAATTATAGTTTTGTAACATTGTAATGAAATATTTTTCATTATCATATATATTTTGTGTATAATATGTACATATTTTATAGAATATATATTATTCTATAGACCATTATTCTATATAATATCATTTTAATAAGTAGTTTTAGAATGTTTATGTATTATATTTATTTATTATAATGAAACATTTTTAATTATTATAGAGATATTTAAGATAGATAGATTGATACGTGCCTTAGATACAAACATTACTGGTGTGCATCTTGAGACAAAACAAAGGCACTGACATATTTTAAGATCAGTCAGTGCAAGTTTCTTTCAGTTGAAACAGCTCAGATTTACATTTTAGTCTAGGACTAGGCTTAAGCCTTGTCTGTGAAACCGGGGGATAGACTTGCACTCTATTCATTTACTAAAAATGTCAACAATTCTGTGTTTTTCTGTCAATATGGGGTGCTGTGTGTACATTAATGAGGAAAAAAAATTAACTTAAATGATTTTAGCAAATGGCTGCAATATAACAAAGAGTGAAAAATTTAAGGGGGTCAGAATACTTCCCGTACCCACTGTACATACATATGTGTTTACACACACACACACACACACTGCCACACGGGGGCGCAAGTTGACCATGAAAAACAACTATAGTAAATGTAGTTTTATTATCAGGGTTCACCTTCTTTCTTAAAAACTGAATGAACTGAGAGGCTTTCTAAGTGCAATCATGATAACAATCAGTCTTCATTTTAAAACAAGTTATTTATTCATAAATTATGTAATGCCTATAAAATCACAAATTAAAATAAGTTAAATCCAGTGACATGACATTAGACATTAAAGATGAAAACTTTGTAATGGTGCTTTATTCACATCATACACAAATGTATTTAAATTTAAAAACTAAACTTTTTTTTATTTCAAGAATGGATTGAAACAGTAATGTTAATGTGTTTCCTCAAAAAAATATAAAAAATCCCATCATTAATGACAGATTTGATTTGAAGCCTAGTGCAATCCAACAGCATGTCATGTTTTGAGTAGTTTTTCTTGCCCCAGGCTTTGCTTGTTGCAACAACCTGTAACTCAATACAGCATACTAATATAACAACTGATCTGAGACCTGTTTGCATTACAAATAATGGCATTAAATCCATGATAAAGTGATATTCATTACACGAACCATCATACTAGTTCATGAATTCCAATCACCTTCTGAGTCTATGAAAATGTTAAAAAACGAGGCTGTCAAGTCATTTTGACATGGCAGACATCAGCAGCGGTGCAGGAAAACCAGGTTCAAAGCTCTGTCAGATCAGCCGGCTGACAGCCCGTCCCCGCCACTCAGTCATCAAAGTCAGGGATGTCATCGTAGGAGAAACCGCGATAACCCTTGGAGGCGTAATAGGCGATGCGCAGGTGGTAAAACCCAGGAAGAAAGACCAGGATTCCAATAACCAGGACTGGGATGGTGCGATCACGGTGCTGTGAGTGACAGAAAGACAGAAATATCCACTTTAAGAGCACGCCGGGTCAAATGTGTGCGCAGGTCATTAATAACTGTCAAAAATATGTCTTTTCTGAGGACCTCAATGTCTGTCATACACTGATCAATCTATAGGGTATTTTGTATTCTCATTTTCTGCTTGAATACACTTTTTTTTTTTCAAGTGACCTTTAAATGTTGCCTATTTCAGACCATTTCTTAATGCATCAATTTATTCATTTTAATAGATTTTTTTATAGTGCACAATTATGACTAATGTTGAGTTAAAAATCACAGAAATTCCAATCTGACTATGCAGACTGATAAAAAAACATGAGTGAATAAAATAAATACAATTGTATTCAAGTGGCCCTTTAAGTATAACCAATTTCAGAGTATTTTTGCATTAATTATTATTATTATTTTTTAATAGATTCTTTATAGTGCACAAATATGACAGATATCAAGTAAAAAAATAAAAAAATAAAAATCCCATAAATAAAAAAAAAATATATATATATATATATAACTGTTTAAACCATTCAAAAATGTCACTATAAAAATATCAGATACATACTGTGTCTGTGTTATTTCCAAATATGAAAGCGGCCAAGATCAGAATTTTAATTCTGATAAAAATAAGTGTTTTCTGAGGACCTCAAAGTCTGCCATCTACTGATCAATCTATAGTGCAAAAGGGTATTTTGCATTATCATTTTTCTTATTAAATATATGTATTTTTTGTTCAAGTGGCCCATTTCAGAGAATTTAGTATTTTAATGAACCTATTACAAATGCATTTATTTTCATTGATTCTTCATAACACACAATTCTGACAAATGGCAAGTTAAAAATCACTACAAAAATCTAAAACATATCAGGGTTATTTGCAAATATGAAAGTGGCCCAGTTTAAAACGTTTTTTTATAATCTCATTGTCTGCTCAAATATATATAGATTTTATATATAATTCAGAGTATTGGTATTTTAATGTATCGATTTCTTAATTTTTATAGTGCACAATTATGATGAATGTCAAATGAAAAATCACAAATTCAAACCTGAATATTCAAACGTTATTACAAAATTTAGATATTTATCAAGGTTATTTCCAGATATGAAAGCGGCCCAGATTGGAGTTTAAAATGATCATATTCATATATATATATTTCATTAAGTCTTCTCAAATCATTAGTGATTACTAGATAAAGATTTTTTTTTAAAATTTTGAATCAAGACATTTTAACATTAGAACAATAAAGTGGCAATAGCATAAACTGTATATTCATTTTAGAAATGTCCACAACATTTTCAGGCCTACATAAAGCTTAACAAATTACTTAATCAAAAATGTATTTAATTTGAATGAATCACAAATAATTTTAAGATGAAGTTCTAAAATTACCAGTGTTATATTAATATCATACTATTATAGTTTTATTTATATTTAGAATTTGTTTTTAAATTTTTCCATTTTCATTTTAATTTTACTTAAAGTATTAATAACTCTAGTAACATTTTAAAAAGTTTTAATTTATGCATACATTTATGCTAGTTTTAGTTATTTTAAAACATCAAATTGAATGAAAATGACAACTGAATGAAAATGAGACACGTTGCCTTAAACTGAAATAAAATTTTAGATATAAATAAAAGTTTATTTTATTTCAAGTAACTGTTTTTTAATGGATTTAGTTTGAGTTAACTGTAATAACCCTGAAAATTACAAAAAAATAAAATCGTAATAAAACTAAATTAAAGCTATATAAAAATATTTTAACAAAAACTGAAAAAATGACAACCACATAACTTAGATTAAAATTAAAATAGAAATTGAAAATAGAAATATAAACGCTAATTTAACATACTAAATACTATAACAATAATATATAAATAATACTAATAATGCAGCCTTGCCTGGAAGCACAATTAAGCGGTTGAAAACCTTTTTGTATGTTGTGCCTTTAACTTTCTATAAAGCATACAACTGCAGTTGATGACAGTCTGACAGAATGCAGAAAACATTGCTTTACATTCAAGAAATGCATTTATGCTGCAAATAGCCATGAGGCTGTTAGGATTACGTAAATCAAAAACATAAAACAACAGAGCAATGAAATCAAACTAATGCACACTAACAAATGCACGAGGAACGTGTCTAGAAATCTGAATGCGAAGCTAATAATGGCACAATCTGTAAAGGCAGAACATGAAAGCAATGCATGGAGCTGTAATAATGTGCAATGGCACTCACATCATTAACTTCAAAGTATCCTGCTAACAGGAGGGACCCGATGATGATCAGAATGGAGCCGATGAGGAAGAGAACGGTTGCCAGGGCGATCGCTTTATAAGGGACTTTAGGTGGACTTTTCTTAAACTGAGAAGAGAGAGAACATTGCTCAATATTACAACGCATTCATGCAGAATTGCAGTTAAGAGCAGTAAACTGAATGTTTTAACTAAGTACTGTAAAACACAGGGGAATGCAATGAAAGATCAATTTCTGCACTGATTTATGTGTGATATTTAGTATGTATAAATATTAAATCAGATTTAGACCATTGGAATTTTAAACAGAACTTTTAGATGAATTTTATAGGTTTTTCAAGATTTGTGTGGGTTGTATCAGTAATATTTTTATTTTATTGTTGTTGTGTGGTTTTTGTATTGTATGGAAGCCCGTTTCCGCCACTGAATAAAAAAATAGAAAAAGGTAATTGCGACTTTTTATCTCACAATTCAGATTTTTTTCACTGAATTGCGAGTTATAAAGTCAGAATTGCGAGATATAAAGTCAGAATTGTGAGATATAAAGTCAGAATTCTGACTTTTTTTCTCAGAATTGCGTGATATAAACTCACAATTGTGAGCTATAAAGTCAGAATTGCATGATATAAACTCACAATTGCGAGCTATAAAGTCA
>NW_015651514.1:837902-838514 GCF_001515625.1 Sinocyclocheilus rhinocerous | reverse complement strand
AAAAGGTAATTGCGACTTTTTATCTCACAATTCAGATTTTTTTCACTGAATTGCGAGTTATAAAGTCAGAATTGCGAGATATAAAGTCAGAATTGCGAGATATAAAGTCAGAATTGCGAGATATAAAGTCAGAATTCTGACTTTTTTTCTCAGAATTGCGTGATATAAACTCACAATTGTGAGCTATAAAGTCAGAATTGCATGATATAAACTCACAATTGCGAGCTATAAAGTCAAAATCGCATGATATAAACTCGCAATTAAAATAATATAAATAAAACTCGCGAGTTAAAGTCCAATTTTGACTTACTTATCAATTTTGACAAGTTTAACTTAGGGGGGGGAAAAAGACTGATATGTTCTCAGAATTGCGAGTTTATATCTCACAATTGCGAGAAAAAAAGTCAGAATTGCGAGTTTATATCTCACAATTGCGAGAAAAAAAGTCAGAATTGCGACTTCATATCTCGCAATTCTGACTTTATAACTCGCAATTGCAAGTTTATATCTTGCAATTGTGACTTTATATCTCGCAATTCTGACTTTATAACTTGCAATTGTGACTTTATATCTCGCAATTCTGACTTTATAACTCGCAATTCTGACTTTATA
>NW_015651514.1:810903-836819 GCF_001515625.1 Sinocyclocheilus rhinocerous | reverse complement strand
GAATTGTGAGTTTATATCTCGCAGTTCTGACTTTATATCTCAGAATTGCGACTTTATGTCTCGCAATTGCGAGTTTATATCACGCAATTCTGACTTTATTTCTCAGAATTGCGAGTTTATATCTCTCAATTATGACTTTTTAACTCGCAATTGCGAGTTTATATCACGCAAAAAAAGTCAGAATTGTGAGATAAAAAGTCACAATTAACTCTTTTATTTTTTATTCAGTGGCGGAAACGGGCTTCCATAGTATTGTTTGTTAAACATTTGACTAAAGACAATTTTCAACCCTTTGGGGATAGGCAATAAAGCTTTTTTGAATCTGAATCTAGATTTATAACATTATTATTTATATGTCATAATATTACATTTAGAATATGACGGTTTATATGTAATAAATATTTACATTTATAAACAAATTGTATATTAACATTAGGTATGTTACGCGTGAGTTACATACGTTGTTATTGTTAACTAAAACTATCAAAAATTGTTTTCATTAATTGAAATAAAGCTGAAAATAGGTTGTTATTATTATTAACATGTGATAAATATTTAAATTCACAAACATAATACATACAAACACACATACATATAACGTAGACATATAAATAAAAAGACAGATATGTATTAATATTTATTAATCCTTGGAAATGACAAATATGAAAGTGAGCAACAATGATTTGCATATTTAAGTGCATTAAAGCAGCACTATGTAACTTTTGGCGCTCTAGCGGTTAATAAACAGAACTGCACACATCCCGCGGAAGAACATTCCAACCGGAGCTACTTCTCTAAGTTTATGTCTATGGCGATTCACGCAGGTATGTGTTACTCCGCAGCGGTGACGACCCGACCAGGCTACAATAGTCCAAATATAAGCACTTATTATAAGTGTACCGTAGTGATTCGGAATAAGACAAAAACGCGGTTTGGAAGATGAATTCATGATGTACTCGCTCATTATATACATTTTGCAAATTTTGAACACAGAAAAAGTTACATAGTGCTGCTTTAAAAGCCTTTTTCCCTTCTCACCTGGAGATCAATGTATCCATCATCATCACTGGCTAGTTTGGAGTATCTGACTCCACTGTTTATAGTGTTTCGAGCTGGCATCTTCTCTTGAGTTTATTCACTCTGATTCAAAAGCACATTCATTTAATACTTCATCATTAACACATACGAATGAAAACAGTCAGGTACATACATTGGATCATTGTGTTATCTATTACTGACCTACTAAATCAGGTCGAACATTCACTAATAGCAATGCAGTACTGCATGTAGAATAAATATTTAAATGTCTAATTGTCAATATAAACATGTTTTGCTTGCTAAATTACCTTGAACGTGATATTTCAGCCTCAGAATAGTCTGTTTTCCCGAAGTACAAGTCACAATAAAAATGTTTTTTGTTTCCGTTTTTAAAGCATTTAAGTCATTTTAAGCTAGTATTAATTAAAAACGTCACTATAGGTCAGTTTGTGACAGTCGCACATGAGATTATGTTTATAAACGTAAAGCTTCCGAATATAACAACAAGCACGCATGCGCCCTCTTCTGGCGTCTTCCGGGTTCACATCAAACTGCGCATGCGCTTTGAATAGTTCACAACACACAACCACACGAGGGAGCGCTATCATAGGAAAACATGAATTTCTCGATTACCACCTGTCTTTGGTAAGTGAGTTTTATGAAATATAAATAGTGGATTTAAACACAGAATTTGAAAACTTAATTGGTGGAACTCAGAACAGAAAATCAGAAAATTAGGCTTTACGTGTGAGACGTAAAAAGAAATATAGCGTCTAGATGTAGGCCCTAAGTGACACCCAATAAAAAATAAGAAACCATCACGACCAACACATCAAACCGTATCTATAACGCAGTGAATAACTTTTTAATTACTAAAATGAATATGAATGTGTCCAAAAAAAAAAAAAAAAAAATTCAAATTAATTCAAGATAAATCTTGAAACTAACATGTAAGGTCACATATCGCAAAATAAATACAGTATTTAATATTTATTTAAATTATATTTTTCATAAATATTGCAAGTAAATCGTTTACAACTAGTCATTTGATTTTTTTTGAAAATATTGATGGAAAAAAAACAATTGATGTTTTTCTACAAAAAGCGACAGGATGTGGGCCTAGGTAGGTGTGAAACTTTCTAAGAAAGTTAATTTAACTCTTGAAACTAGTCTGCAAGGTCAGACTTTTTCATATCCTAGACAGAGATGGATATGCCTTTGAATATCTGTCTCTGTTTCTGAATGCTGTCAAATCACTATAGAAACACTCATCACTGCATTTCATCACTGAATGATGATCAGGCTGGTTTGCTTGAAAGAAATTATACAACAGCAGATATGTCTATTGCTTTTCCCCTGGATGTTTCCTGGATGTTTGCTCATCTGCGTTGAAGGTTAAAAAGTGACATTGATTGGAAAGCAGAGAAATGACTCATGCTGAGGTCAGTTTGAACACCCAACATAATCTCATGACGCAGTAAACAACTACAAAAATAGTGTCCACCCTCCATCTAACGAGCTCAGCTAATTAGTAATTTTGAAATAATTAGATCCCTTATGAACAAAAAGATCCAGCGGCATTGCATGTTTATTGCTGGGAGACTATTTTGAGAAAGCAACGGTTACCGTTCCATCTGATTTGTTTCTTTGTCTATTTATCTCCTTTTGTCTTCTAGAACAGGGGTTCTTCAAGACAGTTAAGAGACAAATAGTGTAAAAAATTTTTACAAATAAATAATAAAAATAAGATTTAACTAAAAAAACAAACAAATAAAAATCAGTGATAAAAATGTATTTAAATAAATAAATAACACAGTAATACAATGTAGTACTATGTGAGTAGAAAAAAATAATATTCAATTACAAAAAATGATAAATGCATATAATATGTAACAAACTCGTTAACCATGCATGCAAAAAAGAAATGTAAAAATGTAAAAGTAAATAAGATTAAAAATAAGATTAAATAAATAAATAATAAAATAAAAAATAAGTCAGTGATACACTATTGATTTAAATTAATAAATACTACGATTAGACAAAAACAAACAAACATTGTAATGATTATTAACCTGCTGGGTTGCAAGTCTGTTCATTATTTTATCAAAAAAAAAAAAAAATGCACATAATTGTCTACAACAAATTCTATAATCATGCATAGCTATGATTACAAATAGAAAAGGTTAGAGAAAAAAAACTGTAAAAATGTACAAATAAATAACAATAATAACAACAACAACAAAATCTGTAATAAAATTGTTAATTAAATAAGATATGATTATAAGATGATTAAAAACAACTGTTATAAAACATTGATTCTTAACAGTTAGGTTGCAACTCTGTTCATTATTTTATCAAAAAGAATTATAAATACACAATAGAGTGCAAAAAACGGTAATCATTGCATGGTTATGATTGCAAAAAGAAAGGTTTAGAGAAAAACTGCTTAAAAATGTAAAAATAAATAATAAAACAAAAAAATCAGTGATCAAAAAATGTATTGAAATAAATAAGATATGATTATTATAAGATTATTATTAAAGGCCGACAACTCCTACAGAGATTCTTAACAGGTGGGTTGCAAGTCTGTTCATTATTTTATCAAAAATAATTATGAATGCACATAATAGAGTGCAACAAACTCTATAATCGTGCATAATTCTAATGCCAAAATGCATTTAAGAGGGACAGAGAAAATGAATCTTATGTTTTGTTGTTAACGTAAAAAGGTGTTCATCCAATAAAGCCTTGCAGTAATTGCTAGGTAGAATCTCGTCAAATTATGAAAAGGTCCTTGCAAACAGCATTGAATTAAATTCAGCTTCACTTGCAACGAGCATAACGTTGATTTGTGTCGACCACAGTGTGTTCTGTGCTGTGAATTATTGGCTGCCAAGCGCACGAAACCATCGGAATTGAATTTCAAGTATAAAAAGCGGATCCTGAAGCAAAACCAGTTGAGAGCCACCAGTCTAGACAGTGAGGGATAAAGGTTGATCCGACACATTTACAGCCTCCCTTCTCTTGTTTTGCTCTCTTTTAGATGGATTAAGCGGATTGGTTCCTGGACAGAGATGTACAGCTGCTCTTAGACAGACCATTTCATAACACACAACATCAGCAATGAGTTTGGTAATGGCCCCACTCAGCTTTAATTACGCCATCTAGCCGCTGGCTTCACCCCACCATCACCCTGAAACGCTCCACTGCACCATCAAGCAGCAGAAGGGTAAAAAAGGTTCACTTTCCCAACAGGAGTCAATATATGGATCGCGATGTGGATGGTGGTTTTTTTTAAAGTCTGGGAGACGGGGATCGATTCAGACGCTGGACCACTGATCCATCACATCTTTCACTGTGGGCGCTGTCTGTGGTCTGGGCTTTTGCTGTCAAGTCTATTATCTTGACCACGTTTTACAGACCAGTGAGTACTTGTTTAACGTTTGGAGTCGGGGTTGTGTTGAATTAACATTGATCAGACCAAGCCTGCAAGCTAGGAATGGAATCTAAAGCACTAGACTAGAGTAAATAAACCCTTTTATGAAACAGCTATTTTTGGACCTGGGTTCCAGTCGTGCTAAAATACACTATATAGTGAAAGGAACTCTATCTTCTAGCAGAAAGGTATGCTGTTTTTGTCAAAAATTTGGTGTAGAAACTATTTTTCACTAGTAAAATTCACAATTAATTACCAAAAAATGGCAAGTAACACATTGAATTATATGTACAATTTTGAAGTAGAAAGACTGAAATAGTATCTTCTTGTAGAATACACAATACTTCCTGTGACTGTTTGCCTCTTTAAGATGAATTGCTTTATGTATTCCCCAATTGTAAGTCGCTTTGGATAAAAGCATCTGCAAAAGGACTAAATGTAAAACGTACTCTATAATTTAAGAAAGCTTATTCTTATTAAGAAAGCGCTCAGAATTCTAAGAAAAAAGCTAAGAATATATACAAGTCAGAAGTGCAAGATATAAACTCAGAATAAACATAAATTCTGAAAAAAGTCAGATTTGTGACAAAATAAGCTTGCATTGCCTGAAAAAAATGTCAGAATTGTGAGATAAAAACGTATTATTTTTAATTCAGTGCTGATCCAAACAAACAAACAAGCAAAAAAACTCAAATGTAACATGTAAACTCAGAAATGTGAGTTCATATTTCACAATTTTTCTCTAAAAAAATTATTATTATTATTATTATATAAAAAAGACAAAAAGTCAGAAATGCGAGGAAAGTCTGTGAGATAAAAAAGTTGCAAAAAAGATCTGTGAGATAAAAAGAAGTTCCATAATATTGTCTTTCCATAAAATTATTGATTATATATATAATTTTTTTTACGGTGTAGTAATCCTTTTTTAAAATCAATAAGGCACTCATAATACTAATATAGTTATGCATGCCTAATAACACCATTTAGTGATGATAATATTATCAGTATAACAGCCTCTCGTGCCTTATTGCTTAAATAAACAATTTTCATGCATAAAATCATGGCGGTTCACAGAGGTCAGAGAAAAGCTGTGGTTTTACTGCGGTCTCCTGCTTTAAGCCCTCATGATTACAGCTCTGGTGATAAGCATCGCTTAATTATCTAAGGGGTCGATTGAAAGCAGAGGGCTGACAAAATGATTCATCTCAGCTATGATGGGCATCACTGCTGCCACATTCACATGGTCCAAAACATGAGTTTTGTGTGTGTGTGAGTGTTTGTGAATTCTCATGTCGGATGTCTGCTGTGAAAGTTGAAGTGATATTTCACTAGTTTTTGCCTCTTGGTAGCAGTGTTATTTCAGTATTTTTTATATACTATTAGTTTTTAATAATATTTTTAATTTAATTTTTTTAATTTTTAATACTTTTTTATTTTAATTTTAGTAAAATTTTTGTAATTTGGGTATGTGCTTTTGTCATTTGTATTATTATTATTATTATCATTATTTTTTAGAGGTTAGGTTTAATTTTTATTTATTTTATATCCAGTTTTTCATCTTATACTTGCAATTAAAGGTGCTGTATGTAAGTTTTTGACTACTAAAGCATAAAAATATCATAATATGTTTGCAGATATTTAAGAAACATGCTAAGTTAACATACTTGTTTATCTGAAAAACAATGCTACAAAACAGCCCCAAAGCATAATGTTTCCACCTCCATGCTTGACTGTAGGGATGGTGTTCTTGGGGTCATAGTCAGCATTTCTCTCCCTCCAAACACAGCAAGTCGAGTTGATGCCAAAGAGTTCAATTTTGTTCTCATGTGACAACAGCACTTTCTCCCAAGCCTTCTCTGAATAATTTAGATGTTCAGACGGGCCTGTACATGTGCCTTCTTGGGCTGGGGGACCTTGCGGGCACTGCATGATTTCAATTACATATATTATGTGAACAAAAACTTTTATTTTGGATGCGATTAATCGCGATACATATACAGTATATAATATATATATAAAATTTAAATAATTCAATCTGTAAAGTTATCTAATTGGCCATTTAATAAATTTTTTTTAACAGGACTACTTTTCCAGGTGGAAACGCTAAGTGATCAATAAAAGAAATGAAAAAATCCCACTGACGCACATTGGGCCCTATTTTAACGATCTAAGCGCATGGTCTAAAGCCCACGGCGCAGGTGCACTCAGGGCGCGTCCGAATCCACTTTTGCTAGTTTAACGACGGGAAAACGGTCGGCGCTAAACGGGTTGTCCCTATTCTCTTAATGAGTAATTAGCAAAGTGTACGCGCGTTGTGCACCCGCCTATAGGCGCATATTACTAGCGCGCTCTTTAAATAACAAAGAAAAAATATTGCGCCAGACTTTAGACCAGGTTTGAGTTGGTCGCATTTTTGCGGCTGCATTGCGCCAGGTGTATGATAGGGCCCATTGACTTTAGACAAGGGGCCCTATCATACACCCGGCGCAAGGCGCGGCGAAAGTGTTTTTGTTAGTTTCAGCCCGACGCAGTTCTCATTTTCCCGTCCTGCGCCGCGTTGTTTAAATAGCAAATGCATTTGCGCCCATTTGTGCGCCCAAGGGACGTGCTGGTCTAAAAAAGAGGTGTGTTCAGGCGCATTGTTGGCGCGTTGCTATTTTGAGGAACTGAAAATAAACTGTGCTATTGACCAACTCAAACCTGGTCTAAAGTCTGGCGCAATATTTTTCTTTGTTATTTAAAGAGTGTGTTAGTAATATGCGTAATATGTATGTGCTCAACGTGCATACACTTTGCTTAATACACACACAGGGACGCGCAGCAGCATACAGACATTTTAAAAAATGAAAAATTACATGCCGTGCGCTTTAGACCATGCGCTTAGATCGTTAAAATAGGGCCCTAGGTTTTTGTTGGTCAATGGCGCAGTCTATTTTCAGTTCCTCAAAATAGCAACGCGCCAACAATGCGCCTGAACACACCTCTTTTTTAGACCAGCACGTCCCTTGGGCGCACAAATGGGCGCAAATGCATTTGCTATTTAAACAACGTGGCGCAGGACGGGCAAATGAGAACTGCGTTGGGCTGAAACTAGCAAAAACACTTGCGCCGCATTGCGTCGGGTGTATGATAGGGCCCATTGAAGGAGGGACTGGAGCCACATCCACAGACCAGAAGATCACCAAGACTTGCATCTTGGACTAGTTAGCAACCACGTAGACATGCCCTAGAAAGCAGCACCCAGAACACTTTAACATGACCGCAACATGAACAAACACCACTCACATTTTCTTAGAAAAATGTAAAAATGAAGTGTTCTGCAGTAACTGATGTCAAGGTTTTGAGTGGTGGTGATATTTTTACTCTGTAATCTGTAAAGTGCATATAGGGCCCACATCAGCAGGGATCCCACACCAATTTCATGAATTTAACTGGTTGGTAGAGCAAATGCAAATAGTTTGAGTCTGATTGCTTTAGAGGTTGTAAAAGATGCAGTTTAAGAGGTTTTAAAACCTGATTTGCTTCTTCAGCGGTGTTGCGGATGACAGACTCTCCTCCCTTGAGCGGCCTTGTTATCATACTGTGTTCTGATGAGGCAGCGTTGTTGTTTGCTGTCTTGTTTCCAAGATGACGTCTTGCTGATAAAAGCGATTCAGAAACAAACACAGGTACGAGAGGGCAGATTGTTGTTTTTGTAAAGTACTTCATAATTGATGGGCTGCTTTGATTTGATTTAGCCTGATGGATTTATCTGAAGTAATTGTGGTCATTAGGGAGAGCGCAGTTTAAAAGCAGTGGACAGTCGACTGGCGGAGTACTTTGATATTTTACGTAAGAGAAATAAATGAATATAAACACACACACACATTCCCACAGGGGGCTTAACTGTGAGTTGTGGGGCTGTAAGTGCCGTCCAGAGTTCAGTAATTAAGTCTGAGTTCATTACGAGACAGCAAAGAGAATGCTGCAGTGAGAAATGAAAATGAAGGGGACGGACTGGAAAGGGCTTTAAGCGAGCTGCTAGATGTAAACCCTCTTCTGATAGATTCGTGACACTCAAAGATACATCATTAAAGAAGAATTTCTCAGTTGTTTCTCCTAGACTTCTGCTAAAGTCTCCTGCTTCCAGCTAACAGGGAACGTTCTCACAACGTTTTTTAAACGTTATATGAATGTTAGGACAAAACATTCTAAAAGTCATGTTTATGGAATGCTGATGTATGATGTTATTTGTACTTGAATGTTCTAAGAAATGTTTAGAAATTGTAATTACAAAAACAAAACTGGACATTTTAGAATTTAAAAAAAAATTTTTTTTTTTAAAGAAAGCTTTCAAATAACATTGTATTTTGGGTGAAAATAAAGTTAGCAGAAGGTTGTAAAAGCGTTTTTGTAACTTTTAAATAATATTATGATCTACAAAAAACCTGGACAATTCAACATTATTAGAATATTAAAAATAGTGTTCTATTTTGCATGAAATAAGAAATGTTTTTGTATCCTTTAAATAATGTTAATCACAAAAAACTATTCTTAGAATATTAAAATTAACATTCAAATAACGCCATATTTTGGGTGAAAAAAAGTTAGTAGAATGCTGTTAAAAAAACAAAACGTTTTTGTAACCTTTAAACAACATGTAATTGTCACAATCGGGACAAAGAGGCAGACAGGCAGGTAAACGTAAGTTAGAGAGTTTAATAAAAGGAACTTAGGAGAGGCTTCCAACGGAAAAGAGTTCAACATAGGGAGTAATGGAAGCAAAACAAAGTCTTATCTGGGTCGGCACTACAGTCCTCCGGCCGAGAATTGAGGAATCCGAGGGGAACAGGCAGATCGGAAGGCGAGGAACCAGGACAGAGAAGCTTGCAACCTTGAGACCAGTCGATGTGTGAATGAGGTGAGTGAGTATTTGAGTGGTGTGGTAAGTGGGTGCAGGTGTCCGTGATCAGTAATCAGGTGATTGTGAGCGGGTGTAGGAGGCTGATTCGGCTGGTGAGGCAGGTGAGGCAGGTGTTTCCGTGACAGTAATGTACATTTCTAAGCACTGTTCCACCAATGTTTTTATAACCTAAATTTGGTAGATGTTTCTCTCAAGAAATAGGTCTTATTAATTTCACATCGTTTCTTTCAAATGATCTCAGCTATGTCTCAAATTGTCCTTAGAATTGCCAAGATACCAGTCTGCATTTAAAAGTCAAAGGTCTCAATATAAACACAAACATTTCTTGTCAAATTCAAAGATGATTTGATCTGTTCTATCCACATTACTTTAACTATAAGCAAATCAATTTCTACCTTTGTCTTTATAGGAGTTTTAAGAGAAACATATGAAAGAAAGTTGATGCTCAGATAAAACAACATTACATCTCTGTATTCTTATCTACTGCCTCTTATGGAAACTGAAGTGATTAATTTCCGTTACTTTAGTTAAAATACATGTGGTTATTTCTAGGTGCATTTATGACATCAAACCAGCTGTAAGGATGTTGCTATGTATGGGATTTAATGTGTGCATGTGTGTGCATGTTTATCTTATTTTAAATTATAATATTTAATTATTTTAAATGAATAGAATAAAATAGAATTTTAAATATATCTATTTATTTTTTATTTCAATGCAAAACATTTGTTTTTATGGTGTAAAAAATAAAAGCATGTTGTATGTCCTCATATTGAGAGCTGCAGCAGTGTGTGTGTGTGTGTGTGTGGTATATAAGTTTACACAGCTGTGACTTTGAACTTCAATTCTCTTTCTCTCTCTTCAAACCGCTGCCCTGCAGGTCACATGTATTTTTCAGAGCTCATCACACTGGCTCATGTTCCTGCTGCTCTCATTTACTGGGTTCACTGGTATCATTTTGAATTATGTTCAAATCTTCTGTGAGTATTTTTCACATTAAAATACTTCCTTTTATCTCAGTTTAACAAGTAGAGACAAAGTCACTGGTACTTTGACCTTGTGAAGAGTGACTCTGTGATGCTTTCAAAACATTGATCTGTTTGTTTGAGCGGCCTGGCATGCTGACTTCTGGCACAAATAAAGGTAAAGTTTGGGGTGGGACTGTGTGTTTGCTTGTCCATTGGTGGACAGGGACAGAGTGGAAGGGAAAACATTATGGAGATGATCATTACAATGTGTTAGACATCAGATGGTATTATGCAACATCTCATGCATTGTGCACTCATACAACTACTGTATAACGAAAGCTTATTTAACTGGTACTAGACCGAAAAGAGCAGTTTGCAGTTCAAAAAGTCCCCAACCCTCTCGAACAACTCGAGGTTCAAAGTTTCTGTTTTCATCTGAGAGAATGCTTTATTGATCATTTGAGGAATACAGCCCTATTTTGAGGATGTACACAGTGACATGGGTCAAAGGTGTGTGTTGTTCTGCTGATGAGAGCTGTTATTGGCTCTCTGAGCTACAGACATCATTTCTGGACATTACACACGCTGAAATTCACTCAACCACGACTCTCTCAAACATGGTGATGTTCAATCTGATCTGTTGCCCTCTGAGGAAGCATCATAAACTAACGACTGAGAATCACTTTATCAGTAAGAGTATGGAAATTAGTGGAGCCGGGGCTAGTTGTCACATGGAGAAGTCGTCATAAGATAATATTTTTGTAATTCAATAAATATAGATTAGTATATAATATATGTGTGTATATATATATATATATATATATATATATATATATAGTAAAAACCTTGACAACTAGCTCCTTCCTCCACTATTATCATGTATTCTGTTTTGCATTTAATGTAAGATGACACTTCTGCTGCAAAACAATGCTAAATGTATGTTTATCCAGGCAATTGACTGTTGAAAAGTGCTAATTTGTGAGTGTAAGTCTGAGCCAGAATGTTTTGTCTGCATGTTAAGGGGCACTATGGGAAACGTCTCCACGAGAGAGGAGAATTCATTAATTTGCTCAGCAGCATTTGCAGGACACCATTGACTTTGCATGCTTTTCCATTCATTAACTTTTAACAGTCAAATGACCCTGAAATTTATTTTCATTTCTCTCGGAAACCCTTTGAAGTTTCTGCCTTCGCCGGTTCTTGCGAGAAGACACCTCAACCTTGTATAATTGCTCATCTGACAAGCATCTCAGGAGTGGATATTCCTGGAGACAAGGAGAGCTTGTATTCGTGCACATGCACACTCAACATCTCCTGCCTGTTGCTTTTCTGCCCGCATTCTCCACCAACTAAATAAACTCTATCTAGAAGGCACTAGCTGCTGGGGATGTGTCTTGCTGATTTGTCTCATTTTAAATTTTTGCTCAGGGCTGTAACCACCATAGATATTGAGGGGGCCAAGTCCCCCCAATAAGTAGAAATGGCCAAATTGTCCCCCAATATTTGAATTCTTGCATTGCTCTGCTGCACTCCATCACGCAATGCACTGTTGTTGGGATGACAAAAAGGTTTAAGAGTTTGATTTTTAGGCTGGTCTACCTCAGCGATCTAACAGCACTCGTCAATGTCAAAATGATTAGATGGCCAATCAAATTAAAGTAGGCGGGGTTTACGGTTCACAGAAGCAGAGAGGGAATTTCAATGCAGAGCATAAAATGTGCTTCATAACTGTACTTCATAATAACCTATAATACATTTTGAAAGAACAATCAAGACACCCCAGCCTCAGATAGTTGCTCATCTGACAAGCATCTCAGGAGTGGATATTCCTGGAGACAAGGTGAGCGTGAATTCATGCATGCACACTCAACATCTCCTGCCTGATGCTTTTCTGCCTGCATTCTCCACCAAGTAAATGAACTCTATCTAGAAGGCACTAGCTGTTGGGGATGTGTCTTGCTGATTTTTCTCACTTGGCAATATGCAGGTATTATGTAGGGCTTCGTAAACTAAACAATACTGAGCTAGAGAAGCCCCCAAAAGAACAGCCCTCAATCTGCAGAGTTCACAGTCAGGACACAGTTTCATTACAACATTGTAGGAAAAGTAAAGGTCCAATTATGGCTCATCCCAGTGATCCATGCTATTTCACCATGTTTTGGAGAAAATGCCACCAGTTTTTATAGTATGTCAGTGCAGTGGAGGAATAATTCACCCAAAAAATGAAAATTCAGTCATGCCGTTCCAAACTAATATGACTTTCTTTCTGCCGTGAAACACAAAAGGATAAATTCTTTATCCTCATACTCAGTAGCGGTTTTTGGCATTTGTCAATGTTGGAGGTGGAGATTGTGCACCTTAAAAAGTGTGTTTCCTGTTGTAATTGCAATAGTTAAATAACTGGGCGCTCGAAGGGGGTCTCGCCCAGGGTGTAATTCAATGTAGAACCGCCACTGCTCATACTGATCTTTTGACAAAAGCTAATGTTTAAAAAATGTACATGTTTAGGTACAATAAAAGCAGCCAATACACTGTAAAAAAAATATTTTAAGATTACTGAAGTATGTTTTACAAAAAATACTATTTTGGTCTTTCTACTTCAAAATTTTATGTATAATTGTGTAATTGTGTTATGTATAATATATGCATAATTTTATGTATAATTTAATGTGTTACTGTTTATGTGATTTACTGGCAGAAATTTACTGGAGTAAAAATTGTCTACATACCATTTTTTTTGTAATTTGTGTATGTTCCTTAAATAATTTGCATGGTGAACCAATTTATTTATTAGAGTGATGTTTATTTACTCTTTGATGTTTCATAAAATATAAATGTATTTCATAATAGCTTTACATAATTGTTCAATGGCTGATAAGCCATTTAATAGCCTATAATACATTTTAAAGGAACAATTCTCCCCCCCAAAAAAACATTATATCATAATTTACTGGTGTCGTTCCAATCCTGGGTGAGTTTCTATGATAGAATTTTCTATACGGTGAACCAATCCTTTAATTAAAAATCTCTATATTTAAAAACGTATATATCAAACAGCAGGTGCCTATTGTGACAATGTACCCCATATGGTTTGACAAATTTCCTCACAGTAAATTTACTATGAACTGCATATTAAGTTACTTAAATTTGATCTGTAGTAATTTACAGATGTGCCAAGGTAGACCTTTTTCAGTAGTTTTTGGGAACAATCTGGTGGGCATTTTGTGTCTTGTTGGAAAATTAAAACCTTTTTTTCTTATTTTGCAGAATAAATAAGGCTTTATTAATTAAAAACAAACAAACAAATAAATAAATAAATAGTTTTGCACACAAAGCAGTCATATGACTTCCGAAGACTTGGAATATAGTGTTATGTTATTTGTTCGGACAGCCTAAGGGTGAGCAAATTATAAAATTGTTATTTTTTGCCTAAAATATTCCTATAATATTCTCTCTAAACCCCATTTGAAACCTTATTTCCATGCCTGCTGATGATGCCAGTCCGCATGTTTCGAAATCCATACCCATGACATATGTTTATTCAAATCACTCCACGCCGAAGCGATACGTTTGGTCCTTGCTATCTTTTGCTCGACTGCGGAATGAATCAAGCACCATCCTTGATGGATATCCGTGCGGATTGGGATGTGTGGGTGGGGGCATCGATTGTACGGCGGCCCCCGACTGCAATAATTTTCTTAAGATGCATGCCGCCCTCCCTCTCCTCTCATATCTAAAGCTATTCCTGAACAGTGATTTAGGAGATAAATACAACCTAAGAGTTGTCATGGTGATTTAGACTCGGATAAGACGGTGCTTTCCTGAGGCAGAGGAGGGTGAGACAAAGACAAAGAGGAGGATGAGAGACGCCGAGCGCGAGAAAGAGAACACGGAATACCTCTGCCGGAGGGCATGATAATGTGTAGAAACCCACTTGATTAGTTTGTGCTTCCCTCTAAAACGAAACCGCAAGACAAATAGTGATAGCACATTAGGGCTGTGGACCATGGAGTGAGAATGGGTTTGTGTGTGTGCGACTTGATAGTTAGTGAAAAGGACGGCGGGAACGACTTGACAGGAAGACAAGAGAGCCTTTGGCTTGGATAAATAGATGCCGTCTAATAAAGCGCTTTTGAATAAGTCCCGTCGCCTTTAGTGTCACGTTTGTTAGAAAGACGCTTCAAGTGGCTTGATCTGAATGCGTATGGAGTGAGCCGTTCAACTATAACAAATACATACAGTATGTGAGTCTCTGATAATGGGACAATCTGACCCCGTCATACATCAAACTGACACCTGAGATCCAGAGAGTTTGGGCTTGCGACCTCTTCTGCTTTTTTTATTTATACGTAAACAAACATCTTCAAAGATTCACTATCATCTAATGTAAATCATCTCAAGGGCAGTCGATAAATAACAAGGAGGAAGACGGACAAATATAGCCCTGAACCAAACCCTGCAAAAGACAAACCCAATAGAGCCTGTCAATCCAATCATAGCCAGACCGGAGCTTTAGGAAGACTGACTCGGCTCTCCTGGGATTGACTGTGATAAAGGAGGAAGGTGAAATGATATGAAGGAAAAGAAAACACATAGAAGGTCTGTTCAAAAACCTACCGAGGTGCCCTGAAGTCAAAGGGAATGTTACTTATTGCTTTATATTACAAAAAATGTATTCATTATGCAGACTTTATGGAGCATGCTAAGTTAACTTTGCATTACTTTTTCTTACCATGTTCTCTCTCTCTCTCTCTCTTTTTAAACATTGTACATGCATTTTTCCCCAATTATATGTCATTGCATCCCCCCCCCCAAAAAACTAATAAAAATGACAAAAACATGCAACAACATGAACAAAACTTTTACTAAAATTAAAATGAAAACAGATGTCTAAAACTAAAGCCTAATTCAAAATGTTAACAAAAACTATAATTCTGTCATGACAACTCTCGGAGGGATTGGCATGGTAATGTACATGACAATGTTAAAGGCCACCCCAATTTCTGTCATGACAACTCTCGGAGGGATTGGCATGGTAATGTACATGACAATGTTAATGTATTTGGTCTTGGCGGAATAGATCTGCTACGTTGCTGCTGCGGTAGAGCAAGTAACGAGACTTGCTACTGCCAATACATCCACATGCTGCTGTGAGCATGTAAGAAATATTGCTGCTGCAAATATAACATACATGAAATAACCCCCATATCGCATACATAAATCACCTCGTAGCAGATCTATACAGGTGGAGCTGGGGAAGGTGGAGGGTTTCTGAAGCAAGCTGCACTGCTACTGCAAGCACTAATCATATATTTGAATGTTGAGCAGCGAACTCATTGGCTACCGATACAGAAGAGAACCAATCAGCTATGCCATGTGATAATGATGTCATTAGGTCAGATTGAGTTAGACCTATCGGACTGCGCCATCTAGAGTTTCATGCCAGAACTCTGTATTAGTGTTCCTAAAATAACACTGATGCAAACAAAGTTTGCATACATTGACTTGGCATGCTGCTGGACTAAATGTACTAAATGGACTAACTATTTTATCATGAACCACATTTTATTTTATTTTTTTTTTACAAAAAGTGCCTTAATATTTTTTTGAATACTCATGCAGCCAGTAAAAAAAAAGATGCACCATTTGTTATGGCAATCTAATCACAAATGACTGCAACACCAGCTGCTTTGAACTAACACAAGTTCTGGCAAATACAGTACGTATCAATTACTTTTCAGTATTCAATGAAGGGTTCTCTTGATTCCTTATGCATTGTGGATTGTTATTTATTATTTCATTTTTTACATTGTAAGTGTTGCATTATGCCTGTATATCCGCTTATATGTCATTGCATGCAAACTAAAACAGTTTGCATGCAATGACTTACAAGCTCCTGGACTTTATGCAGCAGAAATGTATTTACACAAGAATCGCAATTGTGGGAAATATTGTCTCATGTATTCAAACATTAAATTTTTTTGAAAGTGACAATATTTCTTTGGAACTCTCATGTAGCCAGTAGAAAACAAGATGCAGTGTTTGTCAAGGCAATGGCAACACCTGCTGCTCTGTGGTAAGACAAGTTTCATCATTTTGTAAAAATGATTAATACATATATATCAGTCATTTTCAGATGGATTGAATTCGTCACAATGCATTGGGATTTGATTTTCTGTGAACGATATATGCATTGTTTTCTTAGAGTATGTCCAAAATGAGACAGTGGGAACCGTCTTCGTGTCAAGAGCGCACCTGTGATGTCTAGATTGACAGCTCACTTGTTTTTGGAACAGAGCTTTAGTGACTGATGGAGTGGGTGGACAGCTAATCACTGACGCCATCAGCATCTGTGTGGCTCAGGTACACAACCGCCGCTTCTCTCGACAGCGATGAGACATTTCAGAATGACTGCCTGGTCACGCGTAGACTGATTCATATACCTGTACACGGATAGGTCTGGTGACACCCGCTATTACTAGGGGTGTTTACTAAGGAAAGCATCACTGACTATTACTACAGTGTACTTACAGACATTAAATAGGCACAAAAAATCCCATACACCAGGGTTGACTAAACTGAAAACCACAAATAATAAATAAAAAACAAACATTTTCATTAATTATTTCATATAAGTATTTTCTTTCAACTAGTTCAACATTTCTCATTTTCATTAAGTTTAATAATTTTTCAGTATTCAATGAAGGGTTCTCTTGATTTCTTATGCTTCCAGCTTCCATCTTAATCAGTGTTATGGATTGTTAATAATAATAATTATTATTATTATTTTACATCGTAAGTGTTGCATTTTGCCTGTTTATCCACTTATATATCATTGCATGCAAACTAAAACAGTTTGTATGCAATGACTTACAAGCTCCTGGACTTTTTGCAGCAGAAATGTATTTGCACAAGAATCACAATTGTGGGAAACTTTGTATCATCATGTATTCAAACATTCAATTTTTTCAACATTTCTCATTTCTATTAGGTTTAAGTATTAAAGTAAATAAAAGTAAATAAGCTCAAACTAATACCTAAACAATAATTCATATTATATAGACCTATTTTAAAAATCTAATATGACAAAAACACAATACAATTAGTAAAACTGTAACTAAAATTAAAGTGAAAACAAAAAAAAGATGCTAATATCAGCACTAATATATATATATATATATATTTCATAATAAGATAATTCTATAAATTTACTGGTGTAATTAGATCTAATTCTTACATGTACATTTTTTTATGGTTTCAGATATAGTAGCCAAATTTCCATAGACTACGACCACCTTCAAATTCAATTACTCCACTTAATTTAATTTCGCTCATGACAGAGAGGAAGGAATAATGTGAGTCTCTCAGCATGTCTCTTCTGTTGCTCCAGAAGAGGAATGTTCTAGAAAGCCGTGGACCTGAGCTTTCAATCAGGCGAGATACAGCACTGTTTGTGTCCCTTCACCCTCTGCTGAGGTCTCATGCTTTGATGCTACATAAACAACGAGCAGTCACTGACCGAACTCATTTCTGTCTTTTTGAAGCCTGTACATTAGGACGCTTCGACTTGAATTACCTTTCAGCGGTGAAGCCTAAATATTTACCGCTCTTTATGTAAAAGCAGGCAACCGTATCCATTAATTTCAGAGGAGGCTCTGGCGATTACAGAGAGAGCGCTGTGGCTCTGGTTATTGCGTTGCCCTGCAGGGCTGTGATAAGTACTAGGCAGAGAAGACCAATAATTGTGATTTAATCTCAGTCAGAGTGAGTGTGGCCTACAGGTTGTGGAGGGACCACCGAGCTGAAACCCAGCGGATCGACTGCTTCTGTGATGAGCGAGACTGTCGGACCGCCGCAGGCCGCCCTGATTTCTTCACAATCTGTTAATGAATAATAGAGACTCCTCTGAAGCCCTTAAGGACTTGATCGGTCTAAAAGAAATATCGACTAATCCTCATGTATAAAACCGTATGCTGCCAAACTATAGCAAAAGTAGTCTGTGCTATATTTCATATCTTTTGAATAAGTCATATGACTGCTTTGTGTGAGGAATAGCCTAAAATGTTTGTCTTTTTGTCATGTGACTGGGCGAGAACTAATGAGGTTTGAGGTTTGCATTGTGCTATTTGATGTACACTGAAAAAACTGGTGTAAGATTTACTTTGAAACAGTTGTCACAAATTGTTAGTAAATTTCACAAATAATACACAGAAATACTGAAATATTTTCTTGTAAAACATACTACATACATGGTTCCATTGTATGGACAAAAACTGCTAAAACTTTCAAAATATAACAAAAAAATTAAATAAATGATAAAATAATACATAAATATTTTTTTAAATTAATTAAAATGTTTTGTAGATAAAAAAAAAATTCGTACTACACTTGTTATTTTTTAAAAGGAAAATAAAAAATTATTTAGCATCAATGAATCAAACTAAATTCATTAATTTATACCAAAAAAAAAATAAATAAATAAACAATTATGGATTGAATCAGGTAAAAATAGTTGCAGGTTACCACTTTTTACAGTATAGTTTTAAATTACAGTATTAAATTATAGTAGTAAATTACAGAGTTTTAATTTTTGGGTGCACTTTTGCTATGAGAGTATTATATAGGCCTATGATTAATAATAATACTGCATTTTATTTGTAATGCGCTTTTCTTAAACCCAAAGCGCTACAATAAAACAGAAACACAAAAAGAATAATACAAATGACAAAAATCAAGTAAAAACAAACTTAAATAAATGCATCTTAATCAGCTTTTTAAAGTGATCCAGGGTTGGTGCATTTCTGATATTAAAAGGAAGTGCATTCCATAATTTGGGGGCTTTGAATGAAAAAGTTCTTTCCCCCATGATTAAATATAAATATCTAATATTAAGTATAAGATTCTGTTCACTGAGGTGATGAGCTGTTTTGGTGAATCGTTTCATGTGCACGGCCATATGGGCGCCAGTCTGGCAAAGCTCAAGGTCTCTTACTGATGTTAGTTAAAATCATCTGGCTGTCAGTTTAATTTACTGTTTGCTCGAGGACTAAAATAACAAATGCTTCAGTTGTGTCCCTCACCATAGGCGAGTGTTGTCAATTTGATTGAGCACTGCTCCTTAAAGGAATAGTTCACACCAAAATGAAAATTTCCTGAAATTTTACTCACCCTCAGGCCATTTGAGATGTTGATGAGTGTGTTTCTTCATCAGAACTGATCTGGAGAAATGTAGCATTGCATCACTTGCTCACCAATGGATGCTCTGCAGTGAATGGGTGCCGTCAGAATGAGAGTCCAAACAGCTGATAAAAACATCACAATAATCCACAAGTAATCCACACCACTCCAGTCCATCAGCTAACATCTTGTGAAACAAAAACTGCATGTTTGTAAGAAACAAATCCGTCATTAAGGTGTTTTAATTTTAAACTGTTGCTTTTGGCGAAAATCCATAATCCATAATAACGCTTCCTCCAGTGAAAAAGTCCATCTCCTGTTGTCTCTCACATCAAAACCCCCCCACATATTTCTTTAGAGCGGTTTTGGATTGTTTTCACTGCGCAGATCTGTGCAGATTTCTCTCCTGATTCAGAGTGAGTCTCTCAGCATGTCTCTTCTGTTGCTCCAGAAGAGGAATGTTCTAGAAAGCCGTGGACCTGAGCTTTCAATCAGGCGAGATACAGCACTGTTTGTGTCCCTTCACCCTCTGCTGAGGTCTCACGCTTTGATGCTACATAAACAACGAGCAGCCACTGACCGAACTAATTTCTGTCTTTTTGAAACCTGTACATTAGGACGCTTCGACTTGAATTACCTTTCAGCGGTGAAGCCTAAATATTTACCGCTCTTTATGTAAAAGCAGGCAACCGTATCCATTAATTTCAGAGGAGGCTCTGGCGATTACAGAGAGAGCGCTGTGGCTCTGGTTATTGCGTTGCCCTGCAGGGCTGTGATAAGTACTAGGCAGAGAAGACCAATAATTGTGATTTAATCTCAGTCAGAGTGAGTGTGGCCTACAGGTTGTGGAGGGACCACCGAGCTGAAACCCAGCGGATCGACTGCTTCTGTGATGAGCGAGACTGTCGGACCGCCGCAGGCCGCCCTGATTTCTTCACAATCTGTTAATGAATAATAGAGACTCCTCTGAAGCCCTTAAGGACTTGATCGGTCTAAAAGAAATATCGACTAATCCTCATGTATAAAACCGTATGCTGCCAAACTATAGCAAAAGTAGTCTGTGCTATATTTCATATCTTTTGAATAAGTCATATGACTGCTTTGTGTGAGGAATAGCCTAAAATGTTTGTCTTTTTGTCATGTGACTGGGCGAGAACTAATGAGGTTTGAGGTTTGCATTGTGCTATTTGATGTACACTGAAAAAACTGGTGTAAGATTTACTTTGAAACAGTTGTCACAAATTGTTAGTAAATTTCACAAATAATACACAGAAATACTGAAATATTTTCTTGTAAAACATACTACATACATGGTTCCATTGTATGGACAAAAACTGCTAAAACTTTCAAAATATAACAAAAAAATTAAATAAATGATAAAATAATACATAAATATTTTTTTAAATTAATTAAAATGTTTTGTAGATAAAAAAAAAATTCGTACTACACTTGTTATTTTTTAAAAGGAAAATAAAAAATTATTTAGCATCAATGAATCAAACTAAATTCATTAATTTATACCAAAAAATAAATAAATAAATAAACAATTATGGATTGAATCAGGTAAAAATAGTTGCAGGTTACCACTTTTTACAGTATAGTTTTAAATTACAGTATTAAATTATAGTAGTAAATTACAGAGTTTTAATTTTTGGGTGCACTTTTGCTATGAGAGTATTATATAGGCCTATGATTAATAATAATACTGCATTTTATTTGTAATGCGCTTTTCTTAAACCCAAAGCGCTACAATAAAACAGAAACACAAAAAGAATAATACAAATGACAAAAATCAAGTAAAAACAAACTTAAATAAATGCATCTTAATCAGCTTTTTAAAGTGATCCAGGGTTGGTGCATTTCTGATATTAAAAGGAAGTGCATTCCATAATTTGGGGGCTTTGAATGAAAAAGTTCTTTCCCCCATGATTAAATATAAATATCTAATATTAAGTATAAGATTCTGTTCACTGAGGTGATGAGCTGTTTTGGTGAATCGTTTCATGTGCACGGCCATATGGGCGCCAGTCTGGCAAAGCTCAAGGTCTCTTACTGATGTTAGTTAAAATCATCTGGCTGTCAGTTTAATTTACTGTTTGCTCGAGGACTAAAATAACAAATGCTTCAGTTGTGTCCCTCACCATAGGCGAGTGTTGTCAATTTGATTGAGCACTGCTCCTTAAAGGAATAGTTCACACCAAAATGAAAATTTCCTGAAATTTTACTCACCCTCAGGCCATTTGAGATGTTGATGAGTGTGTTTCTTCATCAGAACTGATCTGGGCATTGCATCAATTGCATCACTTGCTCACCAATGGATGCTCTGCAGTGAATGGGTGCCGTCAGAATGAGAGCTGATAAAAACATCAGCTAACATCTTGTGAAACAAAAACTGCATGTTTGTAAGAAACAAATCCGTCATTAAGGTGTTTTAATTTTAAACTGTTGCTTTTGGCGAAAATCCATAATCCATAATAACGCTTCCTCCAGTGAAAAAGTCCATCTCCTGTTGTCTCTCACATCAAAACCCACCCACATATTTCTTTAGAGCGGTTTTGGATTGTTTTCACTGTGCAGATCTGTGCAGATTTCTCTCCTGATTCAGACAAGATGACTTTTTTCACTGGGGAAAACACAATATTATGGATCCATAGAAGCAGCGGTTTGAAGTTAAAAACATGGATTTGATTATTACAAACACACAGCTTTTCACTTCACCAGACGTTAAGTGGTGGACTGGAGTGGTGTGGATTACTTGTGGATTATTGTGATGATTTTATCAGCTGTTTGGACTCTCATTCTGACGGCACCCATTCACTGCAGAGGATCCATTGGTGAGCAAGTGATATGATGCTACATTTCTCCAAATCTGATGAAGAAACAAACTCATCTACATCATGAAATGTCTGAGGGTGAGTACAATTTCAACAAATTTTTGGGTGAACTTGTCCTATGATATTTATAACTCAACTAAATTGAAGATGTTGAGTGTTGATAGCAGCTCAGGAGAGAGCGGCACAGGGGCGGACGGTGTAGCACAGGCAGGAGGGCTGGTGTGCAATGCAGCATGGCAGCTCAAAGCGAGCCAGCTGAGGCTCTGAACAGCTGGCGTATCATCATGGAGTTCCACTTGACGCGCCGGTGAGGCCCAAAGGTCAGACGCGGGTTGATGTCGTGATGGGGAGATCAGAGACAGAGAGACCGCTGAATGCACACTGAACTCCACTATCTCCGTCCTAGCACTAGTATTATCATGCTGAGCCTCACGAACCCTGGACGGGATTCAGTTTCTCTCGCCTGTGTGTATAAATACAATGGCAGTTGCTTTTAGACAGGAGACCGAAGGAAATGAATGCCGACACTCACAAAACAGCGGAAGGGAGATAATGCGACAGGAGATTTGTGATAAAAAAAACTATTTTTTAAAGGTAACATGAAATCAAAATTGAACATCCACGGTCGTATTATGCATGATTCATCAGTGCATATTTGTTTATATAGTCTTTCACCAAAATGCAATAACTTTCTCCGACTGTGAAAAGACTTTTGTTTCTCCAGGTGTGTGGGGAAAATAATATTAATCATTCATTTTTGAGCCTAACATCCACAGACAAGTGAAATCCAGATCTTAATGCATAGCATATGACTTTCTGAATATATAGATGTGCCAAAATGTGCAGTATGACAAATAGACCAGAAGTAATATTAACCAAGAATTTCTAACATTGCTTTCTTGACTGATAAGATTCAAGGCATTTTATACACTACCATTCAAAAGTCTCTTATGTTCACCAAGGCTGCATTTATTTGATCGAAAATATTGTGAAATATTATTACAATTTCAAATAACTGTTTTCTATTTGAATATATAGTAAAATGTAATTTATTTCTGTGATCAAAGCTGAATTTTCAGCATCTTTACTCCAGTCTTCAGTGTCACATGATCTTCAGAAATCATTCTAATATGCTGATTTGCTGCTCAAGAAACATTTCTGATTATTATCAATGTTGAAAACAGTTGAGCTGCTTCATATTGTTGTGGAAATGGCGATACATTTTTTGTCAGGATTCTCTGATGAATGTAAGGTTCAAAAGAACAGCATTTATTTAAAATAGAAATCTCTTGTAACATTATAAATGGTCTCTTTTGATCAAGGTATTGCATCCTTGTTGAATACAAGTATTAGTCTATTTTAAAAATGCATTAAAAAATACAAAAGAAATTGAACACTAGAGTAAATGTAAATATAAATGGAGTTTTTTGTTGACTTTAATGCTGGTTATTTTCTACTTGATAAATTAATGTCCAATCAAGGGAATAAATTAGTTCACCAAACATTGCCTTTGTTGTGGCTAATAAATTAAAATTCCTAATCATGTTTTAAAGAAGAAAGAGAATGTTTAATAGGTTTGTTTTGAAGTGCAATACTTTGATAATTGCTAGAATACAAATACTTTGTGTTAATAAAGTCCAGTGTTGCACAAGCCAAACCCTGACCCCATGTGCATGTGCGTCTTTCTTAATACAAAAATAAACACTTTTTGGTATTAATGAAGAACATTTCAGTGCACAAAAGGCTCTTTAGATAAAAAAAATGGTTCATTTTAGAACTGGTCACTGAAATGTTCTTGAAGGAACCCAAAATGGTTCTTCTATATGGTTGGAAACCTTTATTTTTGAGAGTGTGTGTCAGCACCAGCCTAACAGCTTGTGTTTTCTAAAGCACAGTTGCCGGTTGAGTGAAGCAGGAGTAATTTTGTGTTCTCCTAACACCTCCGTAGTGTCCAGCCAGCAGCGAGAGTCACCTCTGTGCCTCATTAAGCCGGAAATCAGATCAATATTCCTACTAATGTCAGAAACGTGAGAGCGTCTGAGTAGGAGTGTTAAGCTTGCGTGCATTTCTCCTCTCAAAGTTAATTGATCGAGTCACAAACGGATGGTAGGCGATCTCATTAGAAGTAATTAGTGTCAATCTAGAAAAATCATAGAGTAATGAAAAAAGATCAGTTGAAAATGAAGCGTGTGTATGGTTTATGATCAAGTGGTTTCCTGTATGTGTGCAGACTCACTGTCACAGCCTTGCACAGTTGAATTTATTCTGACATCATTATAAATAGAGAAGCAACAGACGGCAAAAAAGATTAATTTTCCTGTCTGTCTGATTCTGCTGATGCCGTTTGGCAGAACATTGGTTAAGGTAGAAAAAATGACAGAACAGAACAGAAGATTTTAATTTCTAAAGGTCAGGAAGCCAGAAATCTCACAAAAGAAACAAACCAATACTACGTCTTTGTCGACAGGCACCGAAAAAAGGGGGATTTTGTTGTGCAGCCGAGGGATTTGCCTGAAAGCATGTGATATTTGAATGTTATTAAATATGTTTTCTTAACTTACTACGCTTTTTTCTGTGTCTTATGGCAAGCAGCAAGATTTGGCTTGATTAAAGTGGGAATTAGAGAGCATGAAAATGCCAAAAATAAAAACATTCTCAGATTTTTTTTTTTTTGAGGCAGCCTTGTGTTTTTGCCCAGTGGGTGCATTTTTCACAACTGTGAGGTACAAAAAAAAATCTGTTGCTGTTTCGCTTCGTTCAGAACCGGCCAGAGTCTCACAGGACACAATCTCGTTAAAACCCCTGTGAAAGGTCGTTTTCTGCATCTGTGGTTTCCTTCGCTCAGAAACAATCTGAAACTCGGGTTTTACATGTTCTGAAGAAAATAAGAGTGCTTGACAGAGCGTTACTATGCTGGATGCTGCTTTGCGGTTGCTAAGGTGCTTCTGTGTGGTTACTAGGGTATTTCAAATGGTTGCTAGGCTATTTTGGGTTGTGTTACTCTCTTTTTACTCTCTCTGCTTTTTTATACCAGCAAATGAAAATAAATAATGTGCACAAACTGTTTCAAAAGTATGTGCAATAATATTTATATTATGGTTCATATAGTATAATAGCACCAGTTTGCATTTTATTTTCTATTTATGCATCAGTTTGTCACGTTTTCAGAATAATCTGTGATATGGCACGTCATCTATCAAGTTCTCAAGGTGCTGTTAATGTTTGGCTTTCAATGAAGTCAGTGTGTGTTTTTTTTCAATGTGTTTTTGGTTAAATGCCTGAAATAAGATTTGTGGTGAACACAAGCTCAAGATATTTTCACGGTTTATTCTACAAAATAAAATACATCAGTAATACCCCATTTGTAGTTTGCTAGGTTGGCCTACAAAATACGTGTCTTTAATATAAGAATTTTCATGACCATTTTCCAGTCTCTCCCAGATTTAGGTTACTGTACCTTTAAGAGGTGAATGGATTTAGGACTGTACCTATGTGAAAAGTACCTCTGAACAAGCTGTCTTTGCAGCTTCAATAAATAATAATAATAATAATAATAATAT
>NW_015651514.1:783015-810710 GCF_001515625.1 Sinocyclocheilus rhinocerous | reverse complement strand
CACTAATGAAAGGACGGAGCTGGACAATTCGTCGTAAATGAAAGAAAGCTGATTTAGTGAGAGTTAATATGAGACTGAAATGAAAGAGAATAACACCGACATTTCTAACGATACTAGATGGAGCAATTAGAGTGCCAGTGATATTGCAAGTAAAGTCAGCGGGAACTTTGGTGGTAAGTGATGGGGTACCAATAATGATGATCTCAGTTTCATCCATATTAAGTTTCAGAAAATTAGAGTTAAGCCATGTTTTTATATCCTGCACGCAAACAGAAATTGTATCAATTTGGGTGGATAGGGATGGCCTGCATGACGTGTAAATTTGAATGTCTTCAGCATAAAAATGATAGCTAAAGCCATGACGCTGTAGTATCTGACCCAATGGTAAAATATAAATAATAAACAGCAAAGACCCAAGAACTAACCCTGGGGGATGCCTTGTTTCAGGGGGGCAGTAGGGGATCTAAAATCCCAAGCAGAGATGTAAAACTGTCTATCACATAGGTATGAGGAGAGCCAGGAAAGAGCAGTACCAGATATACCCACAGCCGAAAGACGAGAGATAAGCAAATCATGAGAGATGGTATCGAAGGCAGAGCTGAGGTCAAGTAACAGACAGAGAGCCAGTGTCGCAAGAGAGTAATAAATCGTTCACTACCTTTACAAGGGCAGTTTCAGTACTATGTTGCGGACTAAAGCCGGACTGGAATGGGTCAAAGAGATTATCTGCCACTAGGAAAGACTGAAGCTGAGAAGCTACAGTACTCTCCAATAATTTAGCAATAAATGGTACATTTGAAATGGGACGATAATTGGATAAAACTTTGGGATCGAGATTGGGTTTCTTGAGAACTGGGGTGACTGCAGCAACTTTAAGTGACTCAAATGAATCACTTCAGAAGAAACATATAAATAAAAGCATTTGTTTTGTTGAGGATCCCTCGTGGAGAGAAATCCATTTGCGGGTCCTTTATCGGAGAAATATGAATTAATGAATCTATATATCATTATCCACTGGAACTGGCTCATAATTTTATGCCAAACGATTGCACACTTCATTATAATGCATGAGCGGTGGTTTAAAAGTTGCCTGTCTGATAAATGAATCCACTTCACTGATAAAGCTCCATTTTCTCTGTCTGTTTTCAGGGTTCATCAGTCTTCAAACCAAACCAGCATGGCTGCTTTACGACCAGATCTCTCCTGATTGAAGTCGTTCGCCTAAAAATTGCGTGACGCACTGAGAACTGCTCTTCAGCCAAAAATATCTCCTCAGCATATGCCAAAGTGCTTTTAGCTTTGTCCTTGTTATCCGCTTTGCAACCTCAGTGACATCAGCCAACGCCATGCAGACTTTCAATGCGAATCCGATTCTGGAGTGACCGTCAGCAGCATGTGGACTGTTTCCAACCGCTGCAGATGCGCGCAAAAAGACGGGAAGCTCTTGTTTTACAAAGTGCACGAACACATTAACAGTGCTTTATGAATGTGCAAAGAGAGATGGAGAACACTTTGACACCTTCGCACGTCGATGCATTGATGCATATCTAAAACGGATCGCTCATGCATCAAACCTAATGCCTGGAAACTACAGACAAACCTCTTTTGTACCTTAATAGATCACACAGATTGCAACAACGGCGTTTGTGTCATTCTCATTGTTCTGTATGATGTTGCAGCTGCACATGGTTATGAACATGTCAAAACAACCCTTGAATTTATGACTTTATGACAAAAGAATCTGACGTTCTCCGCAGCATAATATGTTTAGTTCCTCTTGTTTATTCCCATCTCCCAAATGGAGGCATGTAATTTACATTAACCCAGGTCTCAGACCTGGGTGGTTTTACACCTCAATGGGAACAGAAGGTAATTTGCATGGAATGACCCTCTACAGTAATCAAAGTATCTCTTAACTCTTAGGATCTGTATTATCTTTTAGTCTACTTTTGTAAGATTAAGACCATTGTACCACTCACCCTGAGACTATTCAAATGAAACCAAAACATGACTGTAAATCTTATTTGCATTCATATAGAACATTATACTATTGACCATTCTGAGTGAATCAAGTGGAGGGAGGAGATGAAAAGGAACTGATGCATATGTGAGAGAGGCGTTTCCTGCACCGCCACTCTGTGGGGTTTCTTCCAAGATGCCCGTGTAAGTTTGTATTGTCTGTTTCTCAGGAGATCAAAGTATCTGAGTTTCGGAACTGATGCATATGTGAGAGACGTTTTCCCGCATTTTCTCTCAGTGAGATGTGGAGACAGATGTCTGTATGTTAATGCACTGTGTGTGTATTGTCTGTCTCAGAAGATCAAAGTGTCTGAGGTTCTGTAATTCTTACAGGGTCAAGTCGACAGGAAGAAGAATTTGATTTTGAAATTAGCTCAGAAACAGAAGAAGGATTAGTAAGAGAAAAGCAGGACAGGGAATTACCAGAGAAATTAGGCTCAAAGCTAAAACTGATAGCGTTGTTCGAAAAGCCCCGGTGTATTAAAGGTAATAAAGTAATAAAGTTGTGCATGTTAGAGTATGGCTATATAATCACTAATTAACCGTAAAAATTTTGACTACTTTTTCAATATTATTTGTCTTAGAATAGATGGAATGTAGAATTTTAATATCTATTCTGTGGGAAAAAGAAAATGTTAGTTGTGTGTATAAGACAGCAACTGTTCATTTTTGTTGTCCCATTTGATTTTGTGTTTGACATATCAAATGAATCACTTCAGAAGAAACATATAAATAAAAGCATTTGTTTTGTTGAGGATCCCTCGTGGAGAGAAATCCATTTGCGGGTCCTTTATCGGAGAAATATGAATTAATGAATCTATATATCATTATCCACTGGAACTGGCTCATAATTTTATGCCAAACGAGTGCACACTTAATTATAATGCATGAGTGGTGGTTTAAAAGTTGCCTGTCTGATAAATAAATCCACTTCACTGATAAAGCTCCATTTTTTTTGTCTGTTTTCAGGGTTCATCAGTCTTCAAACCAAACCATCATGGCTGCTTTACGACCAACTCTCTCCTGATTGAAGCTGGTCGCCTAAAAATTGCGTGACTCACTGAGAACTGCTCTTCAGCCAAAAATATCTCCTCAGCATATGCCAAAGTGCTTTTAGCTTTGTCCTTGTTATCCGCTTTGCAACCTCAGTGACATCAGCCAACGCCATGCAGACTTTCAATGCGAATCCGATTCTGGAGTGACCGTCAGCAGCATGTGGACTGTTTCCAACCGCTGCAGATGCGCGCAAAAAGACGGGAAGCTCTTGTTTTACAAAGTGCACGAACACATTAACAGTGCTTTATGAATGTGCAAAGAGAGATGGAGAACACTTTGACACCTTCGCACGTCGATGCATTGATGCATATCTAAAACGGATCGCTCATGCATCAAACCTAATGCCTGGAAACTACAGACAAACCTCTTTTGTACCTTAATAGATCACACAGATTGCAACAACGGCGTTTGTGTCATTCTCATTGTTCTGTATGATGTTGCAGCTGCACATGGTTATGAACATGTCAAAACAACCCTTGAATTTATGACTTTATGACAAAAGAATCTGACGTTCTCCGCAGCATAATATGTTTAGTTCCTCTTGTTTATTCCTTCACCCACAGCTATTTTCCATGAACATACATCACTAAAAGCTCATCTAGGAGAAATGAGAAATGAGACACAACAGGTTAAATTTCATCACGTTCCCTCATTGCAATGCTGCAAATGCCCCAATGTTCTTGTACCACGGCCAATGCAGTAGTGCCGTTTTCATTGTTTTCTTGGAGAGATTCCAATATTAAGGTGCAAATCAAACTGACGCTCCAAAATCAGACCTTTATTAAATGCCTGGACATCTTGAACAGATGATTCCCCTCAAAGACAACATGACCCCGGAGTCATTCCACGAAAACTGTAGCAACTGCAGCCAGGTTCTCGTCCCGGAGCTGAACGTCATGAAGGCTGTTTTTCTGGGAATGGTGTTGGCGATCTTCATCATTTTTGGCGTTCTGGGCAACATCCTGGTCATCCTCTCAGTGGCTTGCCATCGTAATCTACGCACAGTTACGCATTACTTCATTGTGAACTTGGCGGTTGCGGACCTTTTGCTGAGCTCTACGGTTCTTCCATTTTCTACGGTCTTTGAAATGTTGGGTCGTTGGATTTTCGGACGCCCGTTTTGTAACGTTTGGGCGGCAATGGACGTCTTGTGCTGTACTGCGTCAATCATGAGCTTATGCGTGATTTCGGTGGACCGATATATCGGCGTTAGTTATCCTCTGCAATACCCGTCCATCGTAACGGAGCGACGGGCATTGCTTGCACTCGTTGTTTTGTGGGCTCTGTCCATTACCATCTCAATCGGACCTCTTTTTGGATGGAAGGAGCCGGCACCGGAGGACGAATCCATATGCAAGATAACCGAAGAACCCGGCTATGCCATTTTCTCCGCGTTAGGGTCCTTCTATCTCCCTCTAGTGGTGATTCTGTCGATGTATTGCCGCGTGTACGTGGTTGCGAGGAGGGAGACCCGAGGTCTGATTAGCGGACAGAAAACGGAAAAGTCTGATCACACCGCCGAGGCTGTAACTTTGCGGATACACCGTGGGAACACGACGGTGTCTGAAGACGAGGCCTTGCGCAACCGGACACACTTCGCATTGCGTCTGCTCAAGTTCTCCCGAGAGAAGAAGGCCGCTAAGACCCTGGGAATCGTGGTTGGATGCTTCGTCCTTTGTTGGCTTCCGTTTTTCCTGGTTCTTCCGATCGGCAAGTGTCTCACTTTTTACATTTGATTATAAGCAAATACCAGATTGTGAAATTGAAGATACCTTTGTCTGCCAAATCTATGCCAAAAAATGCATTTGTAATGTGTTTGACACAACAGACACACAAGTAGAAAAAATATATTAAGAGAAAACTGGTGACTGTAAGAAAAGAGTCGCGCCTTTCAGTTTAGGATCATTCTCAGATTTATTTATTTATTTGAGAAAGACTTTTATTCTTATCTTTTTTTTTTTTGTCATGAAAATTCAGTGTCACACCAAAGACATATTTAAATAGATAAACAAATTTGCACCGATAGCCTTGTGGGCAGCATGCCGGCATACAGTGCCATTGCGCTGCAGGTGTCCCGAGTTCGAATCCCTACTCGAGTACCTTTCCCGATCCCACCCCCCCCCTCTCTCCCACTTCACTTCCTGTCAGCTCTTATCTGTCCTATCATAATAAAAGGCAAAATAAATCTTAAATAAATGAAAAATAAATTACATGCATATTAATCACTTTTTTTCCCCGAATAATCACCATGTGCACCATTTGAGCCCCTTCAAATCCTCTTCTTTCTCTAAAGTTTGACTTTAGTTTTCCACAGCTTTTTGTATTTTTTAAAGGGGTCACATGACGCGATTTCATGTTTTCCTTTGTCTTTGGAGTGTTTCAAGTTGTTCGTGCATATACAGTATAAGATCCGTAAAGTCACAAAGATTAAAGTCTCAAACCCAAAGAGATGTTGGAAGATTTGCATAACACCACCCAAATGTATGCGCAAAGAAAGGCGGCGTAACTTTTATTCTCACTGTAGTATTGTTGCCGCCGCCATGGAAGCCTGTAAAAAAAAAATGGTAAGAGGCGCAACATTTCCGTCACACGCTTGAGGTATTCGGCCAATCACAACACACTGGATAGCTGGCCAATCAGAGCACACCGTGCTTTTCAGAATGATGAGCTTTGTAAGAATCGAGGAATCATTTCAGAAAGGTGGGGCAGAGAGGAGCAACAATAATGTACAGTATGTGGAAAATAATGTGTTTTTTGAACCTTAAACCGCATAAACACATTTCATTACACCAAATACACAAAATAATGTTCTTTTTAGCAACATCATATGACCCCTCTAATTAAATTTTTAGCAATGACCCCTTTAAACATGTTTTTAACATTGGTAACACCAATGGAAAAAGCTTAATTATTTATATTTTAATAGATATAATATTTTAATGTGTGTTTCTAAATAATTTTTAACATTTTTTTATATTAATTAATTTGTTTAGCTTTTTTGTGCATAACAATATAGAGTAAAAACATTTTACGTTATTTAATAGACAGTTAGGCATTTTATATGGAATTTTTCTTCAGTATTTTTGAATATTTGTCATCATATGTTGCAAATGACCCCTAGATGAGCCATTCACCTGTTTGGCAAAAGCATTGACTGTTTTTTTCTTCTTTCTATAACGTGTTTGAATTGTTTTGGACTAACAGGGAAAAAGTGATTTAGTGTGATTTACAGCAAGCTACAAAAGCAAAATGATGTCATGTCTGACATTTTAATGATTTTACAAGTGTAAACTTAAAGTTAAGGAGATGTCGACCTTGCCCCATTCAGATCAATAGGAATTGTACTGAGTACTACATTTCCACCAAGTGAACCAGCTTACCTCAAAAAGGACTTTGTCAGTGGTCAATGTGGTTTAAATGACTAGAAGACTGAAAATCATTTAAAGAGTTCTAGTTAACTTTGAGATGAGATGCTCTTTGCATTGTGTGAAAGAACTGGTCTGTATGTGTGATTTTCATGCTGTCCCCTGACAGAAATAGGTTAACGATACATGCACAGAGACTATTTTTTTTGTTTCCTGTCTGAAAGTAAAATGCACAGAGATTTTTCCAAATGCTAGAAGATGAGAAAATAATAACCTCAAGTGGGTAAAACGCTGCCATGTGGAAAATCGAGAAAATTGGTAAAATATTTGAGTCCACGCAGGCCTCGGCTGTTAGTGTTTTAGCGATTTTAGCATGTAAACAGGTCGAAAGGATCAACTCGCTTGTGGCTCGGCAAATCTTGTAGTGCAGCAGAAGTGTTTGTTGTGCCAATGGTTTAAAGGATGTTTGTTTAAACCTTCGTTTAGAGCGTTCTCTCAGACAACAGGGTCACGGGTGTTTACGCAATATGTTTGGCTTCAGAAATGAGTTTCACAGAGAGTCAGAACGATCTGTAATTCCCTTAATGCACAGCAGAGCTTCTCGGGTTCCCCAGACATGAATTTTAGCTGTTATTATATTTCCCACCCCTGCAATAGGGCTCTAGCGAGACCTTTCGGTTCAAGGTCAGTCAGAGTTAAACCACATAATAGAGTCTATTCGGTCTCAAAAAAGAGAAAGAATCCAGTAAACTGTATTATTGGAAAGCCAATGCAAACAAATAGCACAGTCTTATGAATCTGTGGTAAACGTGGGGAGCCTGTTTACTCAAAAGGACATGAAAATTATTCTGAATCTGCATGGGGATTTATAAGAAACACGATTTGCACGATATTGAATCGCTTGCTAATTAACTACCATTAAATTGCATATAATAGAGTGTTTAATAAAGCTCAGGGGATTCAATGACCTTATCAGTATGACTCAGTTTGAGACAAAACACAGCACACACTTGCTCTGCAAACCGTGTTTAGTAACCGTGAAATCTAAAACACCACCTTCAATAGGAAAGTTGTTCGTTTAATGTTACGCCGGTCGATGCAAATCTATTTTTGCATGTATGACATCTCGCTGTAAAGCTGAGAGACCCTTTCGCTCATTATGAAGTCTCCGTTTAGTTTGTGATCATTTAAAACAACAGGATAATTGTTTTCCCAGTAAAGTAATGCTATTTTCATCACTGCATGGTGCTGAAAGACTTCATATAGATGCTGTGTGGTATAATATCGAGGGGATTTTGCTGACAAATGTGGGTATTAGGATGAAGAATTTACCCTTCGGACAGACATTCTTCCTTTTAAATCTTCCCTCGATGCTTTCAGTACAGTAGCAGCAGTGAAGGGAGAATCACTTTAATGCTTGGTTGACTCTTAGGAACATCCATTGCATTAAAGTATAATAATATAAATTCATAATAAGTATCATAATACTGCATAAACACAATGACCTAATGAAAGACACACAGAACAAACCCACATGCAGCCAATAAAGCCAAAGAAAACAGTTCTTTAGAGGCGATCCTTACAAAAAAATCACCATAATTATTGTGTTAGGGATTGTTTCGAAGGTTTAAGGGTCTTTATAAGCAACCAACAGCAAAGACATGACAATTTAACACATCTTTAAGCAACCAACAGCAAGAAAACCCTAGAAACCACATAGCAACATGGCATTTTTTTTTTTTGTAAGGGCGAATACTCACATTTTATTCAGTAAATGTTAAATTCTTAAATTATGTTCTTCACAATATATATGAACCATATTGGTTAATTATTTTAAAATGATTATTTATTTATTTATTATTATTTCTCTATATTTTTATTATATATTTAATCACTTCTTCTATTTTTTATCTTTTTAATCGTAATCTTTTAAAACAGTGTTAGTTTAATAATTAGTTAACATTTTTTTAAATGCAATCTTTAGCAAAATAAATTTAAATTAAAACAAATCAAAATCAAAATAAGTATTATTTTTCTATACTTCACAATATTATGTTTTGATGCCTAAATTCACTTGTAGCATTTAACGCATTGTTACATAAATTAGGTTTAATTTTAAATTATTGTGACAAAATAGTGTACATTTTTATGCGTCACTGAAAACAAATTTGGTGTTTAAACAATTTACAGAAATTGCTAGTTTTCCAATAAATGACACATAGAATTAAACATGAAATTTTGAAGTAAAAATAGTATTTTCTTGTACAATGTCTTGTAAAAATCATTTTTTTTACAGTGTAAAAATATATAAATAAATACTCTAAAGCACTGAAAAAAAATTGGTGTAGAAACTATTTTCACCCAGAAATTTCAAAATTGTACAATAAATTACAAAGAAATTGCAAGGAATTAACATGACATTTTGAAGTAGAAATAGTATTTTCTTGTAACATCAGTTTTTACAGTGTAAATAAAATAAAGAAAAATATTCCGAAGCACTGAAAAAATTTTTGTAAATTCTACAATAAATTACAAAGAAAGCATAGCACATGCATATTAGGCCTATTGCTCTTTTGTTGATTTTGATTGCTTCTATTGTTCTCATTTGTAAGTCGCTTCGGATAAAAGCGTCTGCTAAATGACTAAATGTAAATGTACTTTTTTAAGGAGATGGAAATTTGTGATTTACATCAGGAACATTAACTGCTGCTATGGTAGAATGAAGTTAGTGTCTGTATGTGTTAGTTTTTGGTCAGTAGCTGTTCAGGACGTTTGTTGTCACCTGTAGCCGATTCTCTTATATTTCATGAGACGTCTATTATCTATTTCCAGGCAAGGCATGAACTGCATGACTGAACCACTGCATGTATTTGAGGGAGAACACAGTCGTACCGTGACGTATGCACGAGCTCTCGGCGAATCTTTAACATTGAATTCATGTCTGAAATTCTCACGTGGCATAAACTCTCTCTTTTCTCTGATCATTTACTTAGACAAGGAACCATGGGAAATGAGGCTGGAGGTACCAAACTGCTCAGGCTGAAAGAAATGAAATTGAAAACGAGCTCAGTCATCCTGTATTTTTGGAAGTGTTTGCAGACTGGATGCGTGAATAGAGTAAAATGCAGTAGGGATCCATGAGGCTTTAATAAATAATGGGCATCAGTATCTGCTGCGGTTAATATTACATTAGAGCTAATATTAAAGAGCAGTGGCTTGACATTAAGAAAAGCTCAGACCAATGTTTTTAGTTTTTGAGAGCAGTCGAGTCATTCTCAAACAATGACATCTATGTCCCCATGACTTACACTGATATAATGAACAGGCTGCTAAAATAAGTCACATTATTTGATAGATTTAACTTCAGTGATGCCAAAGTTGTGCATTTTTTAAATATCGCAATTATTTTAAAGTACTTGTTATAGGAATATTAGCCCTTTTTTCCTTTTATTAAAATGCTTTTTTTTTATTTTAAACTTTATTTTATGCTTTGACAATCAGGGTTATCATCAATAAATAAAACCATAAAAAAGCATTTCCATGACTTGAAATAAAATTAACATTAACTCAAATAAAATATATATTTTTTAAAATGTTGAAAATGTCTAATTTTTGCCAAGTTTAAGTACTAAAAATAAAGTTAATAAAGTAAATAAACAAATTATAATTTAAATGTACAGACATAAAAACGAATAAAAATGACAAAAACACTCATAAAAATGACTAAAACTTTAAAAATTATAATGAAAACAAAATATAATTAAAAATATTAACAAGACTAGTATATGATAACATGATAAAAACACTTTCACTGACATTTTTACAGATATTTTTATTATATATTTTATATTTCATATTTATCATATTTGAGAGTGTGAGATCATAAACTCAGATCTTTGTAGCTAGATGGTGAAAATGTCTAATTTTTGCCAAGTTTAAGTACTAACAATAAAGTTAATAAAGTAAATAAACAAACTATAATTTAAATGTACAGACATAAAAACAAAAACGAATAAAAATGACAAAAACACTCATAAAAATGACTAAAACTTTAAAAATTATAATGAAAACAAAATATAATTAAAATATTAACAAGACCTAGTATATGATAACATGATAAAAACACTTTCACTGACATTTTTACAGATATTTTTATTATATATTGTATATTTCATATTTATCATATTTGAGAGTGTGAGATCATAAACTCAGATCTTTGTAGCTAGATGGTGAAAATGTCTAATTTTTGCCAAGTTTAAGTACTAACAATAAAGTTAATAAAGTAAATAAACAAACTATAATTTAAATGTACAGACATAAAAACAAAAACGAATAAAAATGACAAAAACACTCATAAAAATGACTAAAACTTTAAAAATTATAATGAAAACAAAATATAATTAAAATATTAACAAGACTAGTATATGATAACATGATAAAAACACTTTCACTGACATTTTTACAGATATTTTTATTATATATTGTATATTTCATATTTATCATATTTGAGAGTGTGAGATCATAAACTCAGATCTTTTTAGCTAGATGGTGCAAATAGACACAAGCTATCTTACACTCAATCAGTATTTCATTAGGATTAGGCCTGTCAAGACTTTTTTCTTGGCTCAAAATACACAAATATTGTGGTGTGGTGCAATGATATTTATTCATTAAGGTGGTTATTAGTCGTTTTTGCACTAACCTTCAACCCTATAACATTTTGAATATGAATAATACCATCAAAACGGACTTCTTATCTATTTATATTTTAAAAGTATGTGTATTCCAAACCAATGCTATTTAGTAGCACTGAGATACTATTATAGCTTTTGTTTATATTTTGAATTAGAATTTATATTTATATGTTAATATTGCTTTCATGTTAAACAGCTTTATTTATTTATTTATATTTATTGGTTTAGTTTTAGTTATTTTAGTACATTAATTTATTTATGTATTTTTATATGCTTTTTATATTTTCTTTTATTTAGCATTTATTTGATTTCAAGAAAGAAAAAATGCTTTTTTATGGTTTTAGTTTTAACAAACTATAATAACCCTGTTCCAGACTTACAGGAGTGGTAATCATAGTTTATAGTGAGATAATAATAATAATAATAATAGTGAGTAATAATAGCTATTGGTACATTGCAAGCTGTAATCACATATTTAGGATTGGAGGTAATAGTTTAAATTGAAAACCCAGCTGAAAACCACTAATCTGAATATTAGGTTCTTCTTTTGTGGTTCCCAATGTCTATGGTGGTCCTTTGGGCCTGATGACTTGCGTCCAGCTTTTTAAATGAAAATTATTGGGGGGAAAAAAAACAGAAATTTCTAGATACAAATGTCACAGTTGTACTGAGCGTAACATAGGACTGTGTCAGAGGTCTTCGTGTGTTTGCAGAAATGTATGACGACACCAGATATGCCCTTATTAATGATGACTAACAGAAGATCCGGCAGTCAAGGACACTGTTAGACATATGCAAAGTGATGCTTCAGCAGGACCTGCTGGCTTGATTTAGCGTCAGATGTATGGCTGTTTATTTCCGTCTTCTAAGCCTCGTAAACGGGCTTTAAACCACACCTCAGTGCACTGAGGACATAACCTTTAATGGAATCTGACCTGATAACACTCACTTTCATCGCTTAGTCTTTTTACGAGAGCCGTTTGCCACAGCTGCAGAGAAAGTCTCAGGGTTTGACTGCAGCAAACACACTTTCAAGACGTTTCTGAGGTTCAGTCATTATCATTATGGGCATGGACGAAATTACCTTTGTTTTCTCATTTTCACTTCTTTCAATTTAATGCATCATTACATTGGATCCGCTATTTATATTTCTGCACACATCACTCGGGATAGAGTGGAACATCAGTCATTTAATGTTTCCATTTTTATGTTGTTCTCTCTCTTTATACATTAGAACATGGTGTGACTCCTAATAAAACCAGTCGTTACCATCAGAAGCTGGATGAATGAAGACTAGTCAAGAACGTGACCAGATTATAAGTCACTCCAAAATATTGGGTTTTTAATATAAACTTCATTTAGGACCATACATTTTTTTTTCATCATGTAAACTGGTGTTTAATTGTCATGTAAATAATGTAAAAATAAAGCATTTCCAGGGTATATTTCACTCCAAAATCAAAGTAAAGAAATTGATACTAATAAATATGTAAATAAATAAATTAAACATTCAGATAAGTATTAAATGTAATTATTATTATTATTATTATTTTGGCATTAGTCACGATGGATTACAATTTGTGGTTAGAAATGTGTTTAATTGTCATGTAAATAATGTCAAAATAAAGTATTTCCAGGTTATATTTCATTCAAAAATCAAAATAAGTAGATTTTAAAAATAAATGTTTATATTTGTTTTAAAATAAATTACAAATACATTTTACAGGCAAATACATTTTTAAATAAATATTTTTTGTTACAGTTAATTACTATGTCTAATTACTATGTAAACAATTTGTGGTTAAAATCGGTTTTATTGTCATGAAAATATTGTCGAAAAAAGCATTGTTATATTTCACACCAAAGTGATTTAAAATAATAATAATAAATAATAAATAAATATTTAATTAATTAATTACAAATAAATTGTACATACAAATAAATAAAAATAACAATATTTTGTATTACAGTCACAATGTGTTATGATGACAATTTCGCACCAAAGTGATTTAAAATAATAATAATAATAAATAATAAATAAATATTTAATTAATTAATTACAAATAAATTGTACATACAAATAAATAAAAAGAATACTATTTTGTATTATAGTCACAATGTGTTATGATGACAATTTGTAGTTAAAATGTGTTTAATTGTTTTTTTTTTAATGAATGAAATAAAACGTGCATACAGATACATGTAAAATATATCTGTTTTGTATTACAGTCATGATGCATTACTATGATGACAATTTGTGGTAAAAAATGTGAAATGAAAATAATGTCACAAAGCCAAAAATGTTAATGGTCCTAAAATAGATCTTTTAATTTCAGGGTGAAATATGACCTGGTGGACAGTAAGTGTAGATAAACCTCAGTCTAGCCTGAAGATACTAATGATTAAAGTGTGGCGTTTAGAGACTGTTCCCACAGCCCTGTCTGTCAGTCTCTGGCTCTCCTTCATCTTTGTGTGTAAAAGCCCCTCTAGACTCGCTCTTAAAGTGTGTTACGCGGCGAACCCAACTTTCTGTTCTGAGGACAGGTGCTGCGTCTCAAGGCCAGGTGGTTTCGCTAGACACTTGAATTCTTTTCATGGTACGACCAGTGTAAAAAAAAATCTAGTGGGTGTGTGAACAGTTAAATATATATCGATGCCGCTTTCTTTTCTGTGCCTCTGTCCTTTATAACGCCAAACAATTCCCTTCCTCTGAAAGGTCCTTCTCTGATCACATTGAGCCGGATTTATGACGGCAATTTGAATAAAACTATTAACCTTGATTAACGGACGAGTGTTCCAGCGTGAGATCAGATCAGATGCTATAAAAAGACTTGGCCGGCATTGTGATGCATGACGTAGTTATCCGTCCTGTCACATGGAGGCAGCGGCGAGAACAATGCTTTCAGAAGCATTCACACGTTTTTCTCTTTCCCAGACGTAACCTTTCTCATTTTCTGCTCCTTATCTGTTCATTTCAGGTCCCATTAATTATCCCCACTGCATGACAGAGATGAGTCTTCAATCTTTTTCAGAGAGAGAATGAAACCGCTGAAACATGTCTATTTAACTGTCTTTTAAATCCCAAAAGCCTGGACTTGACTTGTCAATTGATATCCAGATCCAGATGATTTTTACTGCACATGCATGGTTACATGTTGTTATTTTTATATGTATCTTAATAAAAACACCTGAAGCTTTTCTTTTCATGTAGCATGAAACGCATCTGCTTTTATGTGAGTTTATTCTTTGTGTGCATGTCATTTTACATCTGATGTCAAGACTGCAGGATACATTTTTTTTTTTGCTATTGTCGGTTTATTGATTTGATATTGATACCGATCCTATTTGTTTTAAAATGTAACCTTTTGATTTTATTGTGAATGATTCTTCAGTGCACATTATTCACACAATTTTCACCATCTGACATGAATATCGATTAATATTTAGTTTCACTAACTGATTATAGAAGTAAAATAGGTTGCAAATGTGCTATAGAAAGTATTAAAAAAATAGGCTACTGTGTACATGCAAGCAGATGAGGCCAAAATATGAGCTGAATTGCACGATAAGTGTTTTCTCCCCCATAGAACAGCGCGTTTAACTTGGCTTAATATAAAAAAAAATTATATTTTATTAAAAATATACACTATATACAGGAAAGGAAAGCAACGTGCTAATCCATTAAGCCTGTATTTCTTATATTAAATATATAGATGCATGTGTGTGTATTTATATATACATAATAAATATACACAGTACACACACATATATTATGTAAACAAAAACTTTTATTTTGGATGTGATTAATCGCGATTAATCGTTTGACAGCACTAATTTAAATATTTATAAAAGAATGTAAAAAAAAAAGTAATTTTTTTGATACATTTTGTAAATATTGTATACATATAGAATTTAGAAAAAATTTGAGCACATTAAGTTAAATTGTATATATAAATCACAATTTAACTTAAAATGTGCTCAGATTTTTTTATAATTTAAATGTGCCCAATTATATGTGTGTGTGTGTGTGTGTGTGTGTGTGTGTATATAGGCTATATGCATAATGATGAATATTTGAATAATCATGAATTATAATTTTTTGATGTTTGAATGTTTGATCCATAAAAATATGGAACAATTTTATGATGCTGGTCTAGTAAAATTCCGTACACTGATTCCCTTGACGAATTTTTAAATCCTCAAATAATGTGTCCTTTTCTATATCTAGGTTCAATCTTCCCGACATACAGACCCTCGGACACCGTCTTCAAGATCACGTTTTGGCTGGGCTACTTCAACAGCTGTATCAACCCCATCATCTACCCCTGCTCCAGTCAGGAGTTTAAGTGTACATGCAAGCAGATGAGGCCAAAATATGAGCTGAATTGCACGATAAGTGTTTTCTCCCCCATAGAACAGCGCGTTTAACTTGGCTTAATATAAAAAAAAATTATATTTTATTAAAAATATACACTATATACAGGAAAGGAAAGCAACGTGCTAATCCATTAAGCCTGTATTTCTTAATACTTGAGTCCAAGTTCAAAATAAAACTCTATGAACCGCTCCATTGTGAACGTATGGAACTGTATGAACCACTGCCATACACTGCAAGCTGGAAAGTAAACAGGAAGTGTTTGTCCGAACTCAACTGGTTTTGCGAGAGAATGCAAAAGTTTTGCGAGGGAACGCAAATATCTTAGTGAAAGAACGCAAAATATTAGAAAAAAATTTTTCCCTCCCACCCCAATTTTTTCCACTACCATGTCCCTTTAGGGGCTCCGTAGAAAATACTTGGTGAGTCTTCAAGATCACGTTTTGGCTGGGCTACTTCAACAGCTGTATCAACCCCATCATCTACCCCTGCTCCAGTCAGGAGTTTAAGAAAGCCTTCCTGAGCGTGTTGGGCGCCCGCTGCCTCCGCAAGAGATCCACGCCGTCCCACGCGCTCTACCAGAGCCACAGTCCCCGGCACGGCCAGTCTCAGATCCTCGGCCTGACGAGCCGCGACAACCCATCCTGCCTGAGCCCGTCCTCCTCCATCGCTCTGTCCCGCAGCCCGTCCTCCCAGCACGGCCGGGAATGGCAGGCCCCTTCCCGGACGTCGTCGGCAGGGACGACTGGTGTCAGCGCCGGGGTGAGCGTGGGAGCCAAAGTGGCGGGAATGTGCGGTAAGAACCTGCTGAGGACGTGCTGCTGCATGAGAATGGATTCGCCGCAGCCCGAGCCGCCCGCGCACAACTCGCTTCCCGTCATCAAAATCCATCAGCTCTCGCTGTGTGAGGACGGGGACGCGGTGTGAATGAGCACGCTGGGGAAATCACTCCACTCACGCTGGCTGTGATGCCACTTTGCCACTTGACAGAGCCTCAGACTGGAGAACACAAACTGATGAAGAAAAGAAAGCTTTGGATTGAAACGATCAGCGATGGGAACATGGAAAGCTGCTGCGACACTGCTGATGCTTAATAAAAGCACGGTTCAGCTTTGCATGAAAACTCTGTCTTTATTTACTCACTCTCGTGTCTTTCCAAACCTGTGGAATGACAGTCAGTGAACTGAAATGCAAATAAGATTTTGCAGCTTCGACAGAGGGAAGTGCATTAACTTTAACCCTGTAAAGCCTGAGATAGGAAATAATAGTAGGAAAAATCTCTTTTTTTTAAATGGAGCAGTCGGAACCTTTAGACAAAGTATAGATATATAAAGTAGGTTTGCATTTGTGTTGCTGGGTATCATATTTGATACATCAGGCATTTATGGCTGATAATATAAAGTATGATATAGGAGAATATGGAGCTCATACTTGAGGAGGAAAAACACCCCAATTTTATTCAGAGGCCCAAATAGAGCAACAATGTGACATTTGATGCAGACTCTGATATTTATATGGCCAAAAGGATGAAAAGTGTGTAATGTAAATCAGTGAGATTTTCATAACAGTATAACAGACTACTCACAAAAAAATGATATCAGTTATCACTATATCTCCCAATAATATGTCTTAGTAAGATGATATTTAATGCTTAGGTTTATGATCAAATCTCTGTAGTTTCGAAACCTATGCAACGCAATACAATGATGATTGAGAGATGAACAAATAAACCGTCCTCAAAAGCCTCATGACCATATTTGATACTCACATTTTAACATGATTTTTCTAAAAAAAGAATGTATAGACAATCAAGTAAACCTACTTCTGTCCATTAAGCGTTCCTCTTGAAATATTATTAACAATATAAAAGCTATTCTTTCATTTACTTTATAAAAATCAGTAAAGATTTCAAAAAGACGTGTGAAGCACAAGCTGAAGGTGGACGTTTGTATTATTACACTAAAAGGCATTCTACTTGCTAAAAAAAATCAGAATCAGAATGAGCTTTATAGTTTAGAAAAAAGTTTAGATAGTTTAGATATAGTTTAGATAGTTTAGAAAAAAAAGTCTAAACTATCAATCAGATGACAGAAGGCATGGAGTGGATTGTGTTCTAGGTTTTCAGCAGTTTTGATCATGTTTAGAGGCCTAAGAAATTAATGTATCAAATAAATGCCTGTAGGCTTTATAGGGTTAAACTCAGTTTGTTCTTCACACAAATATGTCATGTTCTTAAGAAGATGTTGAATATATAACGCACAATTGGTATGGACTATTGCTGCTTTTATTGTATTTGCTTGAGCTTGACAAACACAGTTGCTATGACCTCTCGTTGTTTTATGTTTTTAGGTTTGGAATGACATGAGTGTGAACAAATAATGACGGAAATATCATTTTTGAGTGAACTATTTCTTTAAAAGGAGGATGTCCAGGACGTTTGCTTGGAAATTATGGTGGACATCATTCTGCATGGGTCTGTGATAATAAATACCAGCAATTTTTTTTAAAATCGACAGCAGTTTTAACATGTCTAATTAGTGTTTCTATATATAAAAAAGAAAAGAATATTATATTTTTGACTGTTGTTCTCCAGTTCATATCTTGTTTGTTCAATGCTCAGAAATTGCACTACAGTTAATGTTTGAGTATGATTCAAAAGCCCATTTCACCTGATGATTAATCGTGATGCACAGAAACCGTATTGAACTGGGAATCAATCATAATTGTATCTTTCTGGTATTCCTGCATGGTCTTCTTATTTTCTGTGTAAAAAATGATTCCACATGAACGTCAGAAAGAGCTTTCCATGTGTTTCACCGTGGGACCAACCATCACCCTTCCCATAATTTGTGTTCTTTGGGAAATGCACAAATTTCCACGTGGTATTGATGCTTGACCATAACAATGAATATGTGAAGATGACCTCAAAATGACCAACTTATGTTGCTTAAATGCCTTATAACAAGTGGCATTTCTGTTATTGTGTTTGTTTCTCAAATTAAAGAAAATCATGTGATTCCAATATGGAAATATCCAATAAAACATACTGCATTATAAGCGTTTTGGGAATCATTCTGATTGAGCTACCGAAACGACCCACCATGAGAATGTTATCGTGGTTGCTATGACATTCCAGCACTGGACACATTCCCCTAGTGACTGATGGGCTATTCACAGTTTCATGGAAATGTGTCATGCTGTATCGATCAAGTACAGTATGAGAAATGGAATAAGAAGTGTGTTAACTTTTAATATTTTGGCTTCTGCATGTGTGCCAGTTAAAGTAGATAAGGAATGAGATGATGGGGATGTTCCGGAAACATTCATCCCGTGAGACACTACAGTACGGCCTTTTTATGTCAAAATCACATGAGTTACAGTTATGACTATACTTTTGTATTTTTTTTTTCTTTACAAAGATTACATTTTTTTTCTCTGAAGTCCACTTATATTTTTAATGGGAGTTTTCCAAGTTTATATGGATTTTTTTGAGACACCACAAACACCAACCATCTTCCCAAATGTGTAATGAGAATAGTTCATAAATTAGTTTTTAGCAAAAGTTTCGGTTTTATGCCAAAAGAAAAGCTCTATGGTTCAATGTTTAAAAGCAAAGAAATTAAACTGCCCATAAATATTAATATTGTAATTTTTCTATTGTTTTGTAAAATATTATTGTTAATAATAATAATAATAAATATAATTTTTATTTTTATTTATTTGTTTAATATTCATTGTATAATCTAAATAACAAACATTTTATTTTGAATAGAAATAATAATAATTATATTATTATAAAAAATATTTTACAGTATAACTGTAAATAGTAATAATAATTTCCCTTTTTTGTCTTTAGCTGATCACAAAGACTGTAGCACCAAAACAGCTGTAATTTAGTGTTTTATCACCATATTTAAACCACATTTTTCACAAAGACAATCCCAGAATGCTTTGCCCAAAGGGGCAATATGAGTTTGCTAAGAAATCCTGTGGTTGCTAGGGTCCTCTATTGCTAGGTGATTATTTAGTTAAAAGAGTCTGTCTGTAAGTCTCTTTGATGGTGCGGTCGATGGATATGTCCCTGCTGTTTTATTTTATTGTTAGCCTACTTTATTGTCTGAAAATCACAAGTAAGCCTAGAAATGTAATATACTTCTCAGCAATCCACACAATTTGAGGTGTCATTCATGTGTGCTGCACAAGCGATGGTCAAGGGATTGTTCAAACCCACAGCCCTGATTTTGAGCAATAGTAATCATAATGCTTGTCTTAGCAAACAGCACTAATATTCTACACTCTTAAAAATAAAGGTACTTCACAATGCCATAGAAGAACCTTTTTGTCTAAATGGTTCCATAAAGAACCTTTAACATCTGAAGAACCTTTGTGTTTCACAAAAGGTTCTTTGTGGGGAAAGAAGGTTCTTCAGATTATAAAAAGGTAAGAAAGAGATGGTTCTTTTGAAAAAACTTTGACTGAATGGTTCTTTGTGGAACCAAAAATGGTTCTTCTATGGCATTGCTGTGAAGAACCTTTTAAGCAGTTTTATTTTTAAGAGTGTAAACACATTGTGGTCAGTTGTGGCATCTCAGAATGGCTGTTTTTGATTTATGGCAGTGCTCAGAAAGAGCCTGTTTACAGAAGCATAAACCGAATCATCTGGGGAGGGTTATTTTTGCAGGAGTACTAGTTGCGACTAATCCAAAACCCTTCCCCTATATCTTCAACATCTTATTAGCACCGTTCACAGTGTTTCCGAGAGCATCTCGGATCACTTCACATTATGGAAGGAAGACAGGGCCAAAAGTCTTTAACTAGAATCTTGTGCATCTTGAAGTCTTTAACTTTAACTAGTGTCGACACACACTGTTTGTCTGTGGCCGATAAAATTACTGTATTTAAGACGCATATGTGCACGATGGTACATTGGTATATAAGTATACAAGCATCAAACGTCATGTTTAATTATGAATGATGTCATAATAATAGTACAATGGTATTCACATATGCGAATGTCAAATGTTATTTTTGTTCATGAGGGATAATGCATCAGTACATTATGTATATTTTCAAGTCCTTTTAAGTTGTTTAGTTCAACATTCTTTCTCAGGTAGAAAAGTCTTAATTTACATTGTAAAATAATTAGCACAATAGATATCAGTAAAGCAATGCCATAATAAAATATAGAAAGGATTAATATGTGGGTAAATCTAGAGGTAAATGTGTATTACACGTTTGAACACGGTCAGAATGTGCGCGTGTTGACACGCTCAAATTTGTTGTCTTAATGAGATAAAACTGTGCGTCTTTACACGTATACGAAACATGGCGAAAACTGACACCTAAACATGGCCAGAATGTGAATGTCTACACATACAAAAGAAACACATTCAAAATTGCCTCGTTAATGAGGACAAACAGTGCATGTTGACATGGTCAAATTTCAAGTGCTCTGTTTAAAGACTTTTGGCCCCATCCACCTTCCATATCGAGTGGCATCTCATACCATTGACGGCGCCTCGATGTCACTTATTCTCAAGCAGACATTTATTGTACAAGTGTCATATTCACTGTCTCCCTCTTTATCCCTGTGTTGCTATGTGGCACCAGGCCAACATTTTACTTCCAAATGTAAATTTGGTTTAGTGCAATCTAATATATTACAAAGGCACAGAAGGTCAAACGCAGCGGGACGCTACTAATAATACAATCACAATAAATCACTGTGGAATTTAGCATTAAATCTGAGAGCAGGTTTATCAGACAAAATGTTCAGCTAATGTTGACGTAATACCTCTCAACGTCTTAAAGGAATAGTTTGGACAAAAATGTATTATTTTAACTATAATTTTTATTATAGGCCAAATTACTTCCTTGTCTTTGTGAAGATGTTTTGTAGAATTTCCAATCATTTCTTTGCAACTGATGAAAGTCGACAGTGAGCAAAGGCTGTTAAAGTCAACAATAAATGCCATTTGAGACGTATTTCTGACATTTAGTATTAAGAAAACGCACGTTTTTCTATGGGAAATAATGTGCATGGATGAACTACGCACAATAAGACCAGGAACAAGTAGGAAAGCAAAATATTGACGTTATGTTGAGCAAAAAAAAAAAAATTTTTTTTAAATAATAAAATAAAATCATAAAAGTAGTCTGTACGAACCAAGCACTGTATTTCAAGGCGTCTGAAGGCTTTCTGTGAGAAAAAGTTAAATATTCCAAGACACCAAAGGCTTGTTATTATTATTATAAATACTTTTTTGTTTTGCAGTAAAATTAATTGTTTTAATTGTATAATTTAAATAAAATATAAATAATATTTTGAATATAATAATAATAATAATAATAATAATTAACATTATTAATGATATTAATATTATTACTGTTATTATTATAGCATGGTCATACTAAATGAGGAAAAAACTGTTAAATAACACGTTTCAAGAAATTTCCAATCATTTCTTTGCAATAGTGACCAAAGGCTGTTAAAGTCAGCAATAGGCCTATATGCCTATATATACAGTGGGTACGGAAAGTATTCAGACCCCCTTAAATTTTTCACTCTTTGTTATATTGCAGCTCTGTGTTTTTCTGTCAATATGGGGTGCTGTGTGTACATTAAAGAGGAAAAAAAATTAACTTAAATGATTTTAGCAAATGGCTGCAATATAACAAAGAGTGAAAAATTTAAGGGGGTCTGAATACTTTCCGTACCCACTGTATATTTCATAGTTTAGTTTAGTGAAAAGAAAAAGCTATTTTTGTATTTAATATAATGCGCATGGATGAATCGTGCACAATAATACCAGAAATGTTTACTGAAGCGTGTTTGCTCAGTTGACTTCATATTGAAAAAAAACAAAACATAATAAATGTAGTCTATACAACCCACACACTATATTTCAAGTCTTCTAAATTCTGTGGGAAAAAAAAAAAAGATGAAAAATCTTCTTTCCAAGACACCTTGTGCATTATTTCATGAAACAGCAACTTTGTATACTATATGTTGTGCAAATGAACTTTAATTATAATCTTTGTGTTTTGCATTGAATAAATAAAAGATTAGGGGTTTATTTTAGTCTGAACTATTCCTCGAGATTTTCGCCCAATTAGGGGCCCAAGAAAACATAGTCCGATATAAATCCGTCTGCATATCTGAAGGGAAAACACATCGTTTTTTCATAGAAGTCCGTCTTGAATTTGTCATTGGCCTGACACACCAAGGTTGCACATTTCCTGGGTCTGAGTAACACAGTGTTCTCACGGGACTGAGATACGCTTCATTCAGGCCTGTGTGAGAGCCGCTCCAAACATAGTGCACATGAGAAAGCCATCGCCCACAGAAACATGGCAACAATGTCTGCTAAAAATTCCAGCCCTCGCTGGAAGGATCATGTGTTTAGACCCCAGAGCAACATTTACATCCATGCTGATGATCATGGGCTCAGAAAATGGTGTGTTTTATGTATACGAAATGTGAGTTTCTCAACACATCTACACTCCATACCTCCATGCACATTAACATGGAAATGTTTCCTGAAATCAATAGCTGATCCTTGCAAATTACTGTTTGGCCACACATGAGGTGGTTACTGTACAGCAGGGTCAGAAATCGACCAAATATTTCTTGTGGAAACATGTGGAAATGAAATCTAAATCTAAATCTGTATCACTCTCTCTGCAGATGTGTGGTATATAGAAATAAATAATACATGTGTAAATGGCAAACAATTATCATCATGATAATACATCAGCCTCAAAAAAAAAAAAAAAATTGGGGTGTGTGTATATATATATAAATATATTCCCCCAGTTAAAGTCCAACATATATTCCCCCCCCTCCCCACACTACTAAAATACAGCTAGTTCCAAGGCAACATTTCTCATTTCTATTTAGTTTAACATTATAAAGAAAACTTAAATAAAAATAAAGAAGTATATATAGGGCCATATGATTTCCATGATACAGAAAACAAAATCGTAGAATCCAGTCAAAAATTTACTATATATTTCTGTATATTTTTTAAGAAATAATCACACAATTTTTCTTTTTCAAATGTCTTCATTTTAACATTAAACCTCTGTCAAGCAACACTTTGTTTGTCTTTATTAATGTTTTATGTCTTCATTTGATTACCATAAAAATGCACAACAGAATTTCTGAAAAAAGAAAAAACATCATATATTTCCAAACATGTGGAAATATGAGTGAAAAAGTTGTTTTTATGAATTCAATTAATTAGACATGACTTTTGGTTATTAAAATTTCATCATACCATTAAAATGGAATCCAGAAATATTAAAACCAGAATCCAGATTAATTAAAATAAAGAAATAAAATTAAATGTAAAAAAAGATAGAGAGAGAATTTAAGAAAAAAATAAAACATTTAGTAGGGCCCTAAAAATTTATGTTTTGTTAAACTTTTAATAAGATGTTACGTTTCATGATTTCAATTGATTAGACATGTTTTTGATTAATAAATTTGATTTAACCATTGCAATGGAGTCTAGAAATTAAAATGGAAAAAATCCAGAGCCCTATATATAGACAATAAGTCAGTCAATCAATCAATCAATCAATTCATCAAAAAATGTCAAAATTCTAAATAATAATTAGTATCTCAATGATACGAAAACAACACTGCCCCACACTGAATGATATTAATTATTTAGAGATACTTTTTGTATTTCATGTTGATTTGATTTAATAATTAACAGCCAATCTGGTTCAGATTCAGAATTTACTTCAATTAACTGCAATTCAATATATAACAGACAGCATGCTGTGCTTTTTGAATGGTTCAGGAGCAAAACAGTGCTCATTAAAGGTAAAAAAAAGCTCTTTAAAATCAGTTCTGCGGGCAAATACGGACCCTGTGTTTGAAGTTCATTTCTAACCCTGGCGTACACCCAACCTCCACTGCTAAAAAATGAATTATGTATGCAGAAGATCAGACAATAGCCAGTCATGTAATGATCTATAACGGGCTCTTGCCGCAAGACAGCGGAGGAGAATTTAAAAACCTGTCAGGGTCATTAGTGTTGTAGTCCTGGTGCTGCGGGGGAAGACAGCTCCTGCTCAACATCATCCGACAGGAACTTTAAATGGGAGCTCATGTACATTTGCATCACTTTTCAGATGCCCTCTCATGTGGGAGGCAGAAATCACCCCGTGCCCCTTCGCTCTCCCTTTGTTAAGTACCTTCAAATGAGCACACATGAGCAAAAAGCACCAAAAGTACTCATTATCACGTTTTTTAAAAACTTGTCTAACATGGTGATAGCATGTTTTGGGGCATAAATTATGAAAAAATCATGGCTTTTCGAACATATATCATTTTTTTGGACACATACCATGTTTTTTAAAGATGTACAATGGTATTTTTCGAAGTAGCCATAGTTTTTGAATATGGTAATCTTTTAGTACTATGATACTGCACATGCAAAAGACTGGATAATTGGATGTTTATGGTTTTTGTATTTCTTCCAATACATTATAATGATCCACAGGTCCAGATGTGAAGGTCTTTTTCTTTGACCAACAACACCTCCTACTGTTCTAATGTGAGTATAACACAGATTTTGAACACTTGGCCGTTCAAAATAGCACACTACTCCATTTCTGCAGTAAATACAATCTGCATATGAATTTTCTGTATAAACAGAGTATCCAAAACGCTCTGCAGAGCAAAACATTGCAATGCACTGCATTTGATTTGACAGCATTGTCAGTGTGATGTAGCCTGCGCTCAATTTAGTAGGATGAACAAGGACAGGCTAAATGGGAGAAAAACCAGTGTTCTGAACTCCTTGGCGACAAACTTAAAGAAATCTTTATAATCTCCCCTACTCTACTGCAGCTGCAGCTTCTTAACGGAGTGGGCGGAGACTAGACCAATCAACCAATCAGATGAACAGGTACTAGTATGTAGCCTACTGTATGTATGTGTTTGTTTATTTATATATATATATATATATATATATATATTTATTTTAAGTTTTAAATTTATTTCTGAGGAGACAAATGAACTTTACACAGACAGATAAGCTAGTAAAAACTCCTGTCCTGTCATGACCCTGTAAACCTAGTTACTTTCACACCATACACATAGTGGTATCAGAAAGTGACTGTTTACAATAATAAAACTTCATACACCTGATAATATATAAAAAAGAAGTCTCATCTCAAAACAACGATTTAGACAACTAGACTATAGCTACTGGCGTTTTTTTGGGAATTAGCCTATTACATTTACAAGCCCTTTCAAGGGATAGCTAGTTCACCCCAAAAATTAAAATTTGCTGTTTATTTACTCACCCTCTGGCCAACTAACATGTAGATGGCTTTTTTTTTCTAGCTGAAACCAAACCATGGTCTCTCTGGTGATTCATAAAATCCTTAGAGACAAAAAAAACGATACAAAAATGAATCCACGCTGCTCCACAGTATATTAAAGCCTTATGAAGTGAAACTATCGGTCTCTGTAAGAAATTGAACATTATTTACAACATTATTAACTTACCTGTAATTCATAGCCAAGTCAAATGAATAGTACGAGCTTACGCACGTATGACGCGGACGTAAACTGACGCCGTTGTTGTTTACAACAGAGACGGAGGACGCGTTTGCGTAAGGTGGCTTGGCTTTAGCAATATTAATATTTAAATTGTATTGTTCATCAAAATGGTGCTTACTTTTGCTTATCCTGGATGACTGGTGAGGAGGTCGTTGTAAACATACGTGTAAACGTGGATGGCCCGAGGCTGATTGTTTGATGAACTTTAACAAATATAACAAAACATTCTGACAACTATAGATAATAGATAGATAGATAGATAGATAGATAGATAGAAAATTAAGCTCACATTTTTATATGAGATATACAGTATATGTAGCTACAGTAGGTTATGTATATGTAGCCTAAATAACGTTTCACCCAAAAAAAATTTAATTATGCAATTTGTTTGTGGGTTTCAGCCCCCCTATCTGTCACCTTAGCCCCCCAAAACTATCTTAACGATCAGGCCAGTGCTGCTTCCTCGAGAAAGTTTTTCATTCTCACGTGTTTTAAGTCTTGTCAGTTTAAACATTAAAGCAATTTTAAGCCATTTAAGCTCAAGACATCTCAATGCGGTACTACGCATTGCATCGCGCCGCGTAAACATAAAACCATGTCTGCATTTGTGATCGGAGAAATGACAAACAAGCGCTACTCTACACCAGGGGTTTTCAACCTGTCCCCAGGGGGCGCCAGCACATGTCAAGGGGGGCGCAAGCATCAGTTAATTCAGAGACATTCCCTTGAGGATTTATGAATATGAGTTAGCAAATCTTTAGCCATCCACTAGGGGGCAATCTGATTCCCACTGCTAGCCGACAGTTAGAGTAGAGTTGACTCGAGTATCAGTCACGCTTATTGACAGTGTAAGATGATGTCCTAAAAGGTTGAAAACCCCTGCTCTACACTGCTCAAAACTTACTTACAGTCTGTGAGTCAGAACAGCCGCATTGTAGTCTACTCTACCAGGATCAGGAAACAGTCCTCCATAAAATGCGCTGGACACATCTGAATATTTGGGTTAAAGTGTTCTGGAACAGTGTTGTAAATACAACTTCAGAGAAATTACAAACAACAGGTGCTACTCTACACTGCTCAAAACTCGCGTTTCAATCATCAGTGGCAAATTCTTTACATTTGAAAACGTACTTACAGACTGTGAGTCAGAACAGCCGACATTGTAGTCTACTCCAGGACCAGGAAACAGTCCTCCATAAAATGCGCTGCACACATCTGAATATTTGGGTTGAACTGTTCTGGAACAGTGTTGTAAATAAAACTTAACCACTGATTTCTAGTAATGTCCTCTTTTGGAAGGCAAAACAAAGTATTTTCACTTTCGCAACGAAACACACAACGGTGGTGGTGGCAGCAACAATAAAGTTACGCCTTCTTTCTTCGCGTGAACATTAGGGCGGTGTTATGCAAATCTTCCCACATTGTGACGTAGACATGTGGGGGTGTGTTTGAACGAGGCGTTTTAGGTGGGCGTGGACGAGTCTTAACTTTTAGAAAGAATATCTCTTAGGGTTTGAGACTTTAGTCTTTGCAACTTTACAGATCTTCTTTATGCACCAAGAGCTTGTAACACTCCAAAGAGAAAGGAAAAATTGAAATAGCAT
>NW_015651514.1:775529-779759 GCF_001515625.1 Sinocyclocheilus rhinocerous | reverse complement strand
GAGAGATAGGAGAGATAGGTGGCGGTAATGCACTTATAAGTCTGCGATCCGCCGTAAAGCAAGAAGAAGACGTGTCAGGCGCCGGCTGTCGAGGACACGCTCAGGACGCGCTCAGGACAGTTCAGACATTGCGGTGCATCAGAGGTAAAAAAATTATATAAATACTGTTCAGTTTCTTGCATACACTTCCATTATAAGACTGACAGACTGCAACGGTTTGTGTTAAAAATCTTTGTTTGTGTTCTACTGAAGAAACAAAAGGGCCTTTCGCACCGCTTTAGTTCCAGAACTAAATGTACAGTACTAAAGTACTGGGACGATTTTGCGCAAACTATTTCCCAGTACTATTTAAAGATAGATCCATCTATCGCTGTTCTCCATACTTGTGAAATAAGTTGACACAATGTTTACAGTATGTTTACACGGCGTTTTAAATCATGGCGGGTGAGGGTGTTTTCGTACGCGTTTGGCCAATCAATGTCTACTTACGTCACGCTTAGTACCAGTTGTGCTGGTTTGACCCTGCTCCGGAGTAGGAACTAATTTGGTTCTCGAAAAATGCAGTCCGGTACTAAAATCGCACCCAGTTCCGGCGGTGCGAAAACGCCAAAAAGTGGGTAGTTCCACAATTAGTTCTGGTACTATGAAAAGGTTCCCGCGGTGCGAAAGGCCCTAAAGTCACCTACATCTTGGATGCCCTGGGGGTAAGCAGATGAACATCAAATTTTCATTTTTGGGTGAACTATCCCTTTAAGGTCCGCTTAAGAATAAGCGTGCACAAATTAGTGAGATTGTGTGAATTTAATTTGACGTTAATGGAACCGCTTTAGCCCCGGTTGATTTGTTTTGATTTGATATTGGTCACTTTCTAAATAATACAAGTATAGCACATTCACTAGTAATTATATATAAATAAATCGGTTTTTACCGATGCAAATATGTTAGAAACGATGCATCGCGATATAAATGCCAACTTGTAGCCGATGCACACTTTTTAAACCGATGCATCGCATCGTTAACTTTTTATGGCGATGCACCGAGCGAATCGGGGAATCTTCCCATCCCTAGTGGGGACCATAAATGACAGAATTTTCATTTTTGGGTGAACTATCTCTTTAAGTGTTTAAATACAAATGGGATGACTATACATCACAATATCATCATATTACCACCTCATATCTTTAATGAAGAAGGTGAAGGGCAAAATACTTAACAGGGATGGAAATAATGTGCTTGTGATCAATGTGTTTTGACACTGGACAAGCTGTACAGGCTTTTGTTCACAACTGCATTTTATTGTAACAATCAAAGACACGAAGAATGATGAATTGTGTACATATCTTCCATGAGAAATGTTCAGCTTGTCATAACAACACTCACAGACATTAATCAAGAACTGTATCACTTGGTGAATAGGCAGGCAAGTCGATTTATAAAAACAAAGCAGAACTGCAATGTAAGAAAAGCATTGTGACCTAACGTTTAATTTAGAATAACACTGCTCAACCTTACACATGCCGGACGATCCGTTTGACAGACAGAGTCACTGCAACCTTCAAAATGTCCTCACGGTAAAGGTCGGTTCTGTTGTGGGACGGAACGGGAGGGGGTGAGTAGCTGCCCCGTGGAGCGGCTGTGACGTCACAGGGAACGGTCGAACCCGTGCCGAGATCCACCGCACGAATAAAACCCCTTGTGTGAAGAGGTTACTGGGGTGACGCTCCAGCACGGCACGGCTGTCGTAACTAATCAGCATCCACTCCGAGTGAGCGGGACCGTTGCTGTAGTAACCGCCTTCCTCCTAAACCGAAATGAAAGGGAGAAAAGAGCTGCTCCCTCTAGATCTGCTATTCGCCCAGAGTGTTTTTCTTTATTTTCTCAACTGTACTGTATTGTTTCTGGTGAGACCCCCTTCGTGCAACTGTGGGACAAAGTAGGAATGGACAGTTTGACATTTACAGCGAAAAATGAGTGAATTCAAATCACACTAAAATCCCACAGGACTGCGCACCACATCCAAAAACACCACTGTTAGTCTCTTTTTTTTGCTCTAAACATCTCCAAAACGGCAGTTAAATAATACTGAGAGAAAATATTTAAAAGTAACATTCCCATAATGTTTGCAAAATGATAAAATGGAACATTCCTCGTTTTCTCTTACGTTCACATAACCAAAATAAAACCTTTTTTTTTAACTGGATGTTTTGAATGTTCAGAGAAAAATAACTTTAGCAAAACATTCTTAGAATATATTTTTGTTAGCTGGGTAGTTCCTGTTCTTTGAACGTAGATTACTTGGTTAGCTTGATAAGATTCAGGAACACTTGGCCAAAAACAAGCATGCGTTACATGTTTACGTCACATTTATCAAGGCGGAAATAAATCGTTATTTTGCATTTTAATGTAACTGCATGTAAAAAAAATCTAATTTAGACATTCTGACCAAAGAAAAAGTTATTATTTCCAGTTCATTCGTCGCACGAGTAATGGAAAGTTGCATTGCATTATGGGATACAGTACACAGTGCAATATGCTCTGTTTCATACTGCACACAGTACAGTAGGTTGTTGCATACAGAAAACTCACACTATGCACATTATTCATACTGAAGAATTAGTAGAATGCTAGTATGCTGTTTAGTCAAACTTTCCAGTAAGTATCCCAGTTCTATGCCAAGTAATCCTGAAACTTATTCATCTAAGAAAGACACTCAAAAAACAGGACACTAGAGTTAAAAGGATGGGTGTTAGGGGTGGATGGATGGACAGAAGTGTAGGAGGAAGTAGAGGTGTGCTTGTTGGGACGCAGTCCAGACGGCTGGACCGATCCCGGGTGAAAAGCCCAAGTTTCTTTAACCCCCATCCCACCCCATCCTTTTTTCTCTGTAATGAGTAATTGATTTTATCCCAGGGTGGTAATGTTGGCCCTGCCACCTGGGGGCGCCACAATGCGCTGAGTTGTACGACGAGGGATGTTATCATCAATTTGAGCCCCTGTGAAACGATGAAAGAAAAAAATGAGTGAGATGGCAAGAACAGAGCAAACAATTGGGCTATATAGTTTTATAGTATAAAAGTATTTTCTGTTTTAAATGTACATGAATACAAAGTATGCAACAGTAAAAAATTGATATAAACAATTACGCAGGTGAGATTTGCTATATACTATGTATCGCCACATGTTAGTAGTCATGCGGAAAAAGATGGACAAACTTATATATGATTAGAAATATATATTTATAATTATATATAATTTATAATGAAATAATATGAATATAATATAATTAATAATTATATATTATTACGTATATATGACTTATTAATGTTCCCTCCTGGTTGGAATGACCTGCCCAACTCAATCCGCGCAGCTGAGTCCTTAGCCATCTTCAAGAATCGGCTAAAAACACATCTCTTCCATCTTTACTTGACCCTCTAACTCTAGCATTCTCTATTCTAATTCTATTCTAAAAAAAAAAAAACTTGCGCTCTATTCATTTACTAACTGCTTGTTTTCTAACAAAAAAACTAACACTAGTTTCTCTATTCTTTTTGCATTCTATCTATTTGTTTTCTTTTATTTATTATACAATTAACAAAAAGCAAAAAAAAAAAGGCCTCTTAACACTAGCTTATTTTATTAACTTTTTTCTATTCTATCTGTTTTCTTTTTATTTATTATATAATTTAAAAAAAACTTGTATATGTGTATTGCGTTAGGCTAACTGAGACTTGTCATAGCACTTGCATATTGCTCTTGTGTTGATTTTGATTGCTTCCATTGTCCTCATTTGTAAGTCGCTTTGGATAAAAGCGTCTGCTAAATGACTAAATGTAATGTAAATGTAATATGCTAATAATATGCTCAAATGCAAATTTGCATGCACTCATATGCATTTATGTGAAGACATGCTCAGTGAGAGGGCTGGGAGGAAGTGTGCATTCATTTCAGACATCCAATTGAAAAAAAAAATGTTTGAAAGATATAGTTCCCCTTCAGGAACTCGAGCTGCGTCCGAAGACACTAAGGGAACGCCCCCAGCGTGACCCCGCTCTGAATCACATGTGTAATCAGTCCAACGGAAGGGCGAGACGTCATAGGCGGGCGACGTAGCGACCAGGAAGCTATAAAATGTGCCATTGGGCGGTCTATGGCAGCTCTAGTGGCAGCGGAGAGCCTTCTGGCCTGTTCGGCGACGCCGTCAATTCCGTCGTCGACAGGTACCAGGAGGCC
>NW_015651514.1:759531-773208 GCF_001515625.1 Sinocyclocheilus rhinocerous | reverse complement strand
TCTAACACTAGTTTGCTCTATTCTTTTTCTATTCTGTTTTCTTTTTATTTATTATATAATTTAAAAAAAACTTGTATATGTGTATTGCGTTAGGCTAACTGAGACTTGTCATAGCACTTGCATATTGCTCTTGTGTTGATTTTGATTGCTTCCATTGTCCTCATTTGTAAGTCGCATTGGATAAAAGCGTCTGCTAAATGACTAAATGTAAATATATCCAACTTCACATTAAGAGCTGGTCGATAATATAGTTACATTTTGTGGCAATATAAACAATCATGTAGCCAAGATTTGCTATATAGGTATATACCGCTTTACGTGAGTATACTAATTAAGTTAATACAAATAAAATACTTTTTTCTATTTTTAATCACAGTTTTAATCTAATTTTATGTAAAAATCTTTGGCAATATGATCAAACAATGAGCCAAAACACTAACAATCACAGTAAGCTTTGTGTTTTGTTAGAAATTTTTAATTATAATTGAATTTATTTTAAGACAGAGCCACAATTTTTTCAGTAAACTTTTTTTTTGTTTTTTTTTAGTAAAAATATATATTACTGTTTATATATTGCATACTGCCAAAATAATATTATGGTAGTATGCCATTCTAAAAAGTATTATGGTAGCAAATGTGTTTGTTTCAAGAGTAAGTATAGGACATTTAGTTGTATACTCACCAGACAGGCTGAATCCAGACTGATGCAGGTTGCGAACCGGTTGAGGAGTGTGTTTGACCGGGGAAGTCTTACCGGAGGTGACAGGGGTCATGACCTTAGGTGTCACAGTGACCTCACACACCGGGCCATCATATAGACCTCGTGGGACTCCACACAGCTCAGCAAGCTGTGATGAGAGATACCTCAATTAGACAAATCTTTTTTATTATCTTTTCTATTATCAATTTATGACTCTTAATTAAAATAAGAGTCAATATGCATCTGTGTATAACGCATATATACCCTGCTGCGGGCCTTTATCCTCTTGTAGACGTAGTCTGGGAAGGGTTTACGGGTGATGTAGCGTCCAGAACCCTCAGTGGTGTGGAGGTTCCCGTCCTCCAGGACGATCTTGCCCTGGCTGATCACCACCAGAGGAGCTCCACGCACCTCAATCCCCTCAAAGATGTTGTACTCCACCGCCTGAGAATGACAGAATGAGCGAAAAGCTCTCATTTTTAGCTCAGCTTTTGAAGCTCTAGTCTATACTATCAAAACAATCTGTAGCACATCCTAAAATAGTAAATAAATCTAAAATATTATAGAAAAAACAGATTCGCTAATGATCAAAATCTGATCTTGTAATGTTCTGAAAGAAGTCTCTCATGCTCACCGGGGCTGCATTTATTTGATTAAAAATAAACAGTAATATTGTGAAATATTATTATAATTAAAAAAAGAAATTAATATATTTGAAAATGTTATTTATTTCTGTGATGCAAAGCGGAATTTTCAGCATCATTACTCCAGTCTTCAGTGTCATATGATCCTTCAGAAATCATTCTAATATGCTGATTTGCTGCTCAAGAAACATTTCTGAAACAGTTGTGCTGCTTCATATTTTTATGGAAACTGATACTTTTTATTGTGGAAGTCTTTGTATGTATCCTTGCTGAATAAAAGTATTAATTTCTCTCAAAATAAATAAATGAATAAATCTCGAACCTTTGAATGATAATGTACATTAACATATCCCAGAGTTCACCAGAGCTCAAATAATTAACTCTTTCTATATCTGACCGCATCAGCGTCTCATTCCGGTCGAATTAAATCAGCACAGATCGCAGCATCAGCCTCATTGACAAACAGGAGCAGACAGAGCGAGCGAGTCAGCAGAATACCAAAACAGCTCCGAGCAGAGGATGAGGAGTCAGAGCTGGTCCAGACCTAATGGTGTCACCCACATTACGGTTCATTTAAAGTGCATTCAGATACACAAACAGCCCTTGATGCACTAATCTAACATTCAGACCCCAAAGCTTCCTTGTCAGCTGACAAACATTACTTGAAAAGTGATTTAGTTGTAAACAAACTCTTCTCACCAGGTGGTGGCTCTTAGCAGAGATGATTTTGGTGGTGTCGGGGTCCCAGAGCACCAGGTCGGCATCAGAGCCCACAGCGATGCGACCCTTCCGTGGGTACAGGTTAAAGATCTTGGCAGCGTTGGTGCTCGTCACGGCCACAAACTGGTTTTCATCCATCTTACCTGTCACCTGTGAAGCAGAACATTCATCTTAAAGACAGGGTCAGAAACTTTTGTGGGAATGATACAGTAATGAGAGTTACATTGATTTTGACCACAGTATAGGTAGAGTCAGAGTGTGTTGTGCACACCATGAAACAGATTTGTATTACTGACAGGTGCCTTGTAATTCTTGCCACTTTATTTTTTCATGTTTGTTTGTTTTTTATTTGTAAAGTAAGTATTTTATTAGAAAATGTTTCAATAAAATGTTGAAAGATTAATGGCATAAGTATGGTTATTTATTGGAAGGTTAACTAAGGTTATTGGTAAGGATTAATGGACAAATCAGAAAATATAATACAAAACATAATAGAAAAAAAATTATCAATATTGGCTACAATAATCTAATAAAGATAAACCCTATAAAGGAAAATAAAAAATAAATAATTAAAATGTTAAATATAAAAGTATTTAACAATAATAATCAAAACAATGCATCGTGGCTCATCTAATCAGATTTTACATATGAAACTATTGAATAAAAAATACCCATTTTGGGAGCAATAAAATAATAATAAAGATAAAGATAAAAAAGTTAAATAAAAAAAAAAAGAAAAGAAACAAATGCATAAACCAATACATACAAAGTAACAAATGCATAAACTCCTCGTGTCTCATATAACCTGGATCTGTAATAATATTAATTAGCAGATAAATCATCTCTCACCACACACTTGTCCCAGATGATGGACATTCTCTCCTCAGTACCGTTAGTTCCCTCCGGGATGAAGGTGAAATTATCCTTGCCCACGGCCCTCTGGGAAGTGTTGAAGGTGCAGTGAGCACTGCCAGTCACCTGCAGATCACCACTGCACACAAAACACACACAAAACACTTACAAACTGTAATGCTTTTGCACATGGCAATATGTTGTTGTTTTTGTTTTTTTTGACAATACAATACCATGGTATACTTAAACTTTTCAATAGCATGTATATGAATAGCATGTGTACCATCAAGCAACCATTCAGTACCACAGTATATTGCTAGCTGAAATAAAATGCTTTTGGAAGGTAGTGTGACATGCTAAACTCCATCTAATCTGAACTACATCTAAAAATATTTAGCTAATTATTTTATATTTTAAAAATATTTAGCCAATTTATTTGTAACACCACAAAAAACATTTAGCTAATTATTTTATCATTATTATACATGCAATTTTAGCACTGCATATTAACTGAGAGACTACATTAAATATTCATACTTCTAAAAATTAATTTGTAGCACCACATAAATATTTGAAATTAATTAGTAACATCAAAAAGTTGATTAAGTATGATGAAAAAGATTCTTCCCCTTATCTTTTACATCAGTTAGCATTTATTATATTTCAAGTAAAAAAAAAAAAAAATTTTTTTAGTTTTATTTAACTATAATAACCATAGAATTTCTACCACAGTATGTATTATTTGTACTACTTCAACCCAGTAAAGGGTTCTTTCATTGTCATTTGTATTATATCTTAGTTTGTCATAAGAATAAGTAGAGAGAAAAGCTCTTCTTTGTGTAATGGCGCCCTCTAGTGATCACCCACAAATGTTCTTCTCTAATGGCTAAACCCTTCTCTGCACACACTCACTGTGGTCCAAATAACCCCCTGCAGTCTATGTCCCATAATGCACTAGAGCAGCTGCGGACACACACCAGGCCAGCAGGGAGTTGAGATAGTCCGGGGTGGTGGGGTCGGGGCTGAGGGGTGGAGATGTGATGTAGGCTGCAGCTTTGGCCCAGTTCTTGCTCCAGTAGTGAGTGCCGTCGGTCCCCAGGCTGGCTGAGATGGGCTCCCCGTACACCACGGTACCTGCGGAGGGAAAGCACTGGGTCAGGATCACTAGACCGCCTCCAGGACAGCTACTTCATTCTATCGTTTCGTGTCTTTACACATCAATGTATGGTCACGAGCCGCAGGGTTTAATTTGGTTTTGTTTGTGTATGTTTTTTGACTCTCAAAGCCGTGATTCCTATTCACCTCCATTATAAGACTGACAGACTGCAACGGTTTGAGTTAAAATTCTTCGTTTGCGTTCTACTGAAGAAACAAAGTCAACAAAGTTTGCGAACCATCCCTTTAAATGCCTCATGCTCACAAGCAGACGATGATCTGTTTCAAACCCTAAAGAGCTGTTTGGCTGTATAACGTCTTCTAAAACCAGCTAAAGATGCGGTCAAGACCCTTTTAAAACCAGCCCACTGAATCAGCTATGACCAGACTGGAAGACTAGCTTAGCTTGGGCTGGTTTTAGCTGTTTTTGTTTGGTTTTTTTTTTTTTTTCAGCAGTGTCACTGCCAAACCCCACAAACATATTTCTAATTTTTCACTTGCTTTAGAAATACGCTAAAAACAAGTGAAAAAAATCTGCCAGCTAGTGCAAAAACGCACTTACATATATTTAAGTTACAATTCATGAAAACAACTAAATACACAATATTAGCATAACATGCTAACACCATTTCCATACAGTAATTTCACTGCAAAAATCATTTTCTTTTTTAGTATTTTCTTTTTTTATTTATTTCCCATTACAGTTACGCATTTAAAGATGCATTAAATCAAGATACACTTGATTTTTTTCTCATTTACTTGAGGAAAAAAGACGTCTTGTTTTCAGAAAAATGCATCAAAATGAATTAAAACAAGAAAAAAAAAAAAAGTAAATTGAAGATTTTTTTTTTACTTACCAACAGACATTTTTTTCTTGTTTTAAGCATAAACTCACTTAATTTTGATAAGACAGTTTGCTTCTCAAGTAAATATAGTGACGTGTGAATGTATTTTCTTGAATTGAAATATAAAATATTTATTTTAAAATGCTTTAAAAATATATATTTATATTTTGAAAATGCATTTTCAAAAATACACAACAAATCGCCAAAAATATATTGGTAGAAATATACATTTACAGAAAAAAAAAATATTTTAGCAAATCTATTTTTGGTCCGTTTTTGTATATTTTGAATATATTAAAAAAAATAAGGCTTCACTAATCAGTTCACTAGTTTTTGTAACATAAACTGCAAAGAATTTTCAGTAAAACTTTACTTAAAGCCTTTATAAAGGGTTATTAAAGTGTATAATGCATTATAATTATTCATAATGTGCATTTTAATACATTATATCTCGTCATAAATAATTATAACCAAATTTAAAATGCATAGTGTAACAATGAATTGATAAGTGTTATAATGTATTAACTGTGATTACAATTATTCATGAGATTGTACAATGCATTATAAGGTGCATTACAAGGCATAATTAATGCATTAAAACTACTTTTATAATGCATTATACATAAAGGCTTTTTCTTTAGACAGATATTTTTGGTTTTAAACAAACTCATCTCTCTCTCTCTCTCTCTCTCTCGTTCGCGCGCGCGCACACACACACACTGCTCTCTCTCTCTCTCTCGCTCGCGCGCGCGCACACGCACACACTGCTCTCTCTCTCTCTCTCGCTCGCGCACACAGGCGTGGCAGAGTCTTAACTTTGATCAAGAATATCTCTTTGGTTTTGAGACTTTGGTCTTTGCAACTTCAGGGATCTTATCTATGCACAATCAGCTTGTAACACTCCAAAGAGAAAGGAAAACTTGAAATCGCATCATATGACCCCTTTAATTATTATTTTTTTCTTCAGAAAACAAGACTTAAAATCTTAGGCCATTTTGCTTCTCAAGTAAATAGATTTTGATTTAATGATGTTTATTTGGCACTGGAAATCAAGACAAAAATACTGTGTCAGAAAATAATTTTTTGCAGTGTAGTCAGTCTAGTTAGGATTCTGTTGATAATTTGAGAATGAAACCCATGTGATTTATTGGGAAGTTGATCAACACGTTGGATTTTTATATCAAACATCTGTTGTACCTTTTTTCCTGGCCTGTGCGATGACATCAGCAGCGCTCTTGCTCATCACTTTGGTGATGTAGAGCGGGCAGTTGGTCTGATTGGCGACGGTCACAGCCCGGTTGACGGCCTCGGCCTCCACCTATAATACAACAGCCAACACTCACTGACCTTCAGCTGAAATTACAGACGCAGCAGCTGTAAAGTGCTGCTCAGCACCTCCTGCACTTTATGTGTGGCTAAAGGTTTCTGGAAGGCTGATGTGTCTGCGATACCAATGATCAATGAGTCTGGCAGCAAAAACAGTGGGAAAGTAGAAAGTCTGAAATCCCCTGATCCCTAAAGGGAAATAAACCATAAATGTGTTTTAGTGCAGCATGTCTGAAGGGTATTTTGGAAGCGTTCTTGGGTCTCGATGTATGATGACGTGCTAAAACCCCTTCCATGTGGTGCACAGCTGTAATTTTGCAGTGTCAATGTGGTGTGATGGTGTATTTGGTGTAGTTTGATGTGCATGTGAAGTGTTTTACCTCCTCTGGGCGGCTCAGAACATGTCCTTCTGGACCAGTGATACCCAATCCCAGAATCCTCTTCTGCTCCTGTAAACAGAAGAAAGTAAAAGAGGTTTTTATGGATTTCACTGCAAAAAAAAAAAAAGAATATATATTTTTAAGATTTGTTTGCATTTTCATTATTTCACAGTTAAAGGGGTGGTTGATTGCGATTTCACTTTTTTAACGCGAGTTAGTGTGTAATGTTGCTGTTTGAGCATAAACAATATCTGCAAAGTTACGAAGCTGAAAGTTCAATGCAAACGGAGATATCTTTTAGATATGTCTTTTAAAATTCTGGCGGTTTAATGCCTACAAAAACGGCTGGTAGAGACTACAACGAGTTACTTCCCGGGTTTGTGACATCACCGCACTAGAGGCGGTTTAGCCAATCACAACACACTGGGCTAGCTAACCAATCAGAGCCCATCGCCTATTTCTGAGGGCGGGGCTTCATAAAAACAGGAAAAGAGCAGCCCGTTTCTTAGAGAAGGGACAGAGCGGTGCGGAATAAAGGAAAATTATGTGAAAAATAATGCTTTTTTTTTTTTAAACGATGCATTAACACATGTTAGACTGCCCCCCATAAACACAATCAAGCCTAGAAAAAAACAGTGAACCACCCCTTTAAGCACATTTGTTTCCAAATGATCATCACTGTAATTCAGACACTTTATATATATATATATATATCATTTTTTAATGATTAAAAAATAAATAAATCAGCATAAAGCAGTACAACAAATACTACATTTAATATTAAATATAGCATTAATGAGAATTACATTTCTTTTTACATTACAAAACATAATTTCTGTAATAAGAACTGGGGAAGGGAGGATAATTTAATTGTCATTAAAAAAGTCACAGTGCAAAAAAATCGTATCCTTTTTTTGAGGTGACATAAGGTCAAACCAAAATGTATTCAGACACCTTCAACATTTCTCACATTATCACAGTTTATTTGCTATAGTTTAGAAAATGGTAATACAATACGACAAGAACTCAGTCAGAACAAATTCATCTTGATAATGTCAGATAACTTTGATAGAAAGGTATGTAATAAATTAGGTTGAATAGCTGTCAGCTGTTAAATTTAAGTACACAATTAGATAATACCAATTTAGGTCAACCGATTACCAAGCAATGCTTCATTTTGTTCAGTCTGTGGTGTAAAAAGGTCGCATTAGCAATTAAAGAAAAAACACTTAAGCAAAACATGGTCAGGTCAAAGTGTCTGGATAATTTTTGGTCCCAAATTTTTATCAATTCAAAAGTGGTAGTCCACTGTATTAAGAATTTTTGGGTACAATATGTCACAGTTTTGCTATCCTCACTTACATAAATGAACTATAGTGTCCTGCACCCACTATCAAAAATTATATCTGGTGTATATATATATATATAATGTTTATTATAATTATTGTTTATATTATATAAAATATTACATGTAATATGTATGTGTGTGTGTGTGTGTATATATATATTTTTTTTTATTTTTTTTTTAGTGTAGGAAAGGGGAGCTCACCTCAGCAATGATGTCTCCGTTCTCTGCGTGCACCTGGGCGATGGCTCCCAAGTCCCTGATCACACTGAACACCTCATACATCTACAACAGACAGGAGAAACACAGCACTGGGTGTGGTTTCTGTGTTTATGCAGTGCAGTTTGTTTTATCATCTGCTCTGGATCTACAGCTACAGGAAATGTGCTGAACATCATCAGAGCAAACATGTCTGTTCCCCTGTGACCATCAGCCCTGCACGCTCAAATCATGGAGAACTCATCATGACTGCACTCTCAATGCACCAAAAACACCAGTACTGCTCATTTAGTGTCTAATCCATCTTTATCAGGATAATGAAATGAATATGCATGAGAAATCATGCATACCTGGGAGTCGTTTAGCTGGAAAATGTCCTTGTATGCCAAGTAGACCAGGAAAGAGTTGACACCTGGGAGAAAAAAAAAGACCAGGATGTAAGACATCAGACATGGACGTGCATACAGAGATCTGGAGTTGCTGAAACAGGCAAGGTTGAAGTAATGAGTTCATGGACTTTGAGCGCTTAAAAGCAGAAATGTGCAGGTTGTATTCTTGTTAAAGGGATAGTTCACCCAAAAATGAAAATGTGATGTTTATCTGCTTACCCCCAGGGCATCCAAGATGTAGGTGACTTTGTTTCTTCAGTAGAACCACATGCATGGATATAAAAAAACATGATGCGTAGAAAAGAAACGGTTGGCTGTTGAAGTGAGTTTGATGCATACATTGATGGTTCGAGTTGTTATTTATATGATGCAGTGAGCAGTTTAGCTCCGGTTAATGATTTAATGCACGGGCACTGCTGTAGTTTATATAACAACACTCTCCAACAGCAGAATGCTACTTTTATTTCTTTTAAGTCTAATTCCTAGTCAAGCGCCGGAAGTGATCTCTCGCGCGTATACGTCACTCATTGTTTACACAGTGCACAGTCATTGTAGGTACGACGGCTAATCAAAATGGTACTTACTTGCTCTTATCCGGATTGTTCAATCCGACTTAAAACTAAAAGATTACGTTCTCTTGCGCGAACTCATTCGGGAGTGGTGACTTTCCACGTATTCCCAACTTCTGAGCCTGCTCGCCTGAAGTTATGGTTGATTGCTCTTCGGCTGGATATCAACACACCCATTAACGTAAACTATGCCAGAGCCGTACACACCTCACGCACCGGATACCGTGCGCGCGCTCAAAGACAGTTGGACATAGTGGTGAATTAGAGGTAAAAAATGATATAAATACTGTTCGGTTTCTGGCACAAACCGATCGTTTCGTGTCTTAGGACATCAATGTGTCGTCACGAGCCGCAGGGTTTAATTTGGATTTGTCTGTGCATGTTTTTTTTACTCTCATAGATTTTGTTACCATTGCCATGCATTATACGATTGATAGACTGCAACGGTTAAAGTTAAAAATCATCATATGTGTTCTACTGAAGAAACAAAGTCACCTACATCTTGGATGCCCTGGGGGTAAGCAGATAAACATCACATTTTCATTTTTGGGTGAACTATCCCTTTAAAGCACCTGTAATGATTCTTCCCTCGTGTGTAATTTTAGCCATAAAGTACCTAAATCATCACTTTCATGTGGGAATACTGTTCTTGGTGTATAAACTCCACTGATAAAACTGCTGCATTGTGACATTATTGTTGTGAATATTAAGCATTTTTGGCACCCAATTCTTATTATTGAACTGCATTTGGCATTTTACATTTTACTTGTTTTACTTTTTTGCTTATCCTGAATTATTCATTCATTCTGTATTTTAAATTTTTTTTAATTTATTGTATATATTTTATATAAGCTATTTTGCTTTTTGTTCTAAATTCTAAATTATTCATTATATTTGTTCGTTTTATTTATTCTCAAAGATGATTTTCATGTGATGTTTTTACGAAAAATAATTATACATTATTTTCATGAAGTGCTTTTATGAAAAGATTCTATATTTTTGAATTCAAATCTTAATTTAAGGAGTAAACTGCCTAAATCATCACTTTTCACGGGAGAACACAGGTTAATAATCACTGATGTAACTGCAGTATTTTGATTTTTCTCTATATAAACAGACAATTGCACATAGTATGTGAAAGTCACCAGATTTACCCACTTGACATGAGCATATATTATCACTCTAATCTCATGTTAACACATAATGTTTAAGTCCTGCAGCTGAACTTTTTGATACTTTGATAATTTGGGGGAAAAGTTAAAATGATCTTCTCTGTTAATCAACATGGCCACAAATGCTGTCAACTGATCTAGCCTACATGTAAGCTTTCGTTTTTGTTGCACACGTGCAAAAGTGTGTAAACTGCAGAGGAGCATACCGTGATCTTTGACCAGCGCCTCCAGCTCCTCCTGCATGCCCTTGTGCCACTCTGTGATGTCCACATGAAGAGAGTAATCGCAGCAGGACTTGTGGTTGGCCCACTCCCTCCACTGGTTAAAAGCAGCGATCAGACTGACGCCCGGCTCTGGGACCACATGATCGACTGAAAACACACAAACAAATCAAAATATAGTGATACTGTATACTTATGTTGACGGAAATGTAAATGTATAGAAGGAAATGGAAAGATGTTAAACATGTAATTTGTCCCAGTTTTTAAGCTAAACTATCATAGAGAATGACTTGGGGTCAGTGTTATTTTAGTATCATTTATATACTGTTACAGCATTTATTAATATTTAGAATTTGTATTTTTACATTTTTTAGTTTTCATTTTAATTTCAGTTTAAGTAATTTTGTTATGTGATTTTGCCATTTTTAATTTGTCATTGAAAGCATAGGAACACAAACATTGTATTATTTTGTGCGTTATTATTTGTTTTCTTTCCTTAACCAAGGAACTGGACACATGAAATGTCATGTACAACATTTTGAAATTTTTATTATTATTATTTAATTTTGAGTAATTTTGTTATGTGATTTTGCCATTTTTCAATTTGTCAAATTTGACTATCTAAAAAAAACTGATATGTAATATTTTGCTTTCTCCCCCAAACCAAGGAACTGTATGCAGTAAGCATCATGTTCAACATCGTGAAATGAAAAATATAGATTTACAAGCAAATTACTGCAACACAAATATATATATACAGTATATACAGTGGGTACGGAAAGTATTCAGACCCTCTTAAATTTTTCTCTCTTTGTTATATTGCAGCCATTTGCTAAAATCATTTAAGTTAATTTTTTTTCCTCATTAATGTACACACAGCACCCCATATTGACAGAAAAACACAGAATTGTTGACTTTTTTGCAGATTTATTAAAAAAGAAAAATTGAAATATCACATGGTCCTAAGTATTCGGACCCTTTGCTCAGTATTTAGTAGAAGCTCCCTTTTGATCTAATACAGCCATGAGTCTTTTTGGGAAAGATGCAACAAGTTTTTCACACCTGGATTTGGGGATCCTCTGCCATTCCTCCTTGCAGATCCTCTCCAGTTCTGTCAGGTTGGCTGTCCACCAACGTTTACCATCCAACCTGGCAGAACTGGAGAGGATCTGCAAGGAGGAATGGCGGAGGATCCCCAAATCCAGGTGTGAAAAACTTGTTGCATCTTTCCCAAAAAGATTCATGGCTGTATTAGATCAAAAGGGTTCTTCTACTAAATACTGAGCAAAGGGTCTGAATACTGTGACCATGTGATATTTCAGTTTTTCTTTTTTAATAAATCTGCAAAAATGTCAACAATTCTGTTTTTCTGTCAATATGGGGTGCTGTGTGTACATTAATGAGGAAAAAAAATTAACTTAAATGATTTTAGCAAATGGCTGCAATATAACAAAGAGTGAAAAATTTAAGGGGGTCTGAATACTTTCCGTACCCACTGTATATATATTAGTGCTGTCAAGCGTTAATCGCGATTAATCGCATCCAAAATAAAAGTTTTTGTTTACATAGTATATGTGTATGTACTGTGTATATTTATTATGTATATATAAATACACACACATGCATGTATATATTTAAGAAAAATATGTTACGTTTATATGTTAAATACATTTATATATAATATACATTTTATGAATATAAATATATACATGTAAATATTTTTTAAAATATATGCTGTATGTGTGTGTATTTATATATACATAATAAATATACACAGTACACACACAGTGTGTGTGAGTGTGTGTGTGTGTGTGTGTATCTGCAATTTAAAGTTTTCAGAATATTAAAATAATGGATCAAAATCTCATGATTTGTATTTTTTTTATCAGTTTAATTAAGGTGTAATCTGCCTTGTAAATATTGTAAATATATATATTTTTTTATTTTATTTTATTTATTTATTTTTTTTATGTTTTAGACGTACTGATCATAGTGGTGCCACCAGCGAGAGCAGCTCGTGTGCCCTGGTAGAAATCATCAGCAGCTGTCATTCCCCGGTCGGGCATCTGGAAGCGGGTGTGAACGTCGATGCCACCGGGTATCAGCATCCTGCCGTGGGCATCGATGGTCTTCACACCACCAGGAACTATGAGGTTTTCACCGATTTGCCTGGAGAGAGAAAAAGAGACAGTCACAAAGGACAACAGAGGTCATCTCTACTGTCAGTCATTACTTATGAATATGAGATATAATGACAAGAAAATGAATGATATCAAATAGCAACAACAACAGCAAAAACACTTGCTTGATGACTCCATCCTCCATATAGATGTCGGCATGGAAAGACTGATCATCATTCACTATCTTCGCTCCTTTGATTAGAAGTCGGTCACTCTGTGAGAGAGAGAGACAAGAGAATCATACAAAAATGCATTTATTCCCAGCACCTGTATGCATCTATTTATACAGTAATCTGACTGTAACTCAATAGATATCACATGCTATCAGTTTAAGTACAGACACACTTTGTCTTGCACAGTATGAACAATAAAACAAAAATGCATGTACATATTTCACAGTAATATTTCTTTCACTGGCAGTTTTTAAAGGCCACAAACCCACTGCCATTAAATACAGCTTTCACTCATTTTCTGAGCTAAATTTTCTACGCTTTTCAAATTGAAATTACACACACACACACACACACACATATATATATATATATGAAATTACAAAATTAGAAATATTTATATATAAATATATATAAATTGTTATTATTTATTAAAATTCATATATTATTTTATATTTATTTATTATTATTATTGTGTGCGTGTGTGAAAATATAAATAAAAAATTACAAAAATATACATAAATGTAATTTTTTTGTACTACACTGACTCCTGCATTTTGCACACACACAATTTCAATATACATATAATATATCAAGTGTTATTCATTAATATTCATGTTATTTTATATATTTTTATATAGATTTATTGTGCTTGTGTGTATATACAGTATATATATATATATATATACACACACACACATTTTACTATAATTTTACTATAGTGACATTTTGCATAGTTTATAGTGACATAATTACATAGCATTTTGCACACTCACACACACACACCACC
>NW_015651514.1:715477-759225 GCF_001515625.1 Sinocyclocheilus rhinocerous | reverse complement strand
CACACACACACACACCACCACCACACACACACACACACCACCACCACACACACACTCACACACACACACACACACACACACACAAATAGAGATAATTTCAACAATTAAATGCAATTATGATACCAAAAACCCTGCAACATGTGTGTTGACATAAAAAGTCACCACTGTTGTTGACATTAAAGTGAACTAATTTGATAAATGTCATTACTTGACAAGGTCACTTTAGGAAACAACCAAATGGGATGCAACTGTAGATTGGGACATACTGCGCAGTTACAATCCTGTTCTAAACCAGACAGTACACTAAAACATGACCGACAAGCACTGGACATCAAGTTCAATCAGAGCTGAAGCATAAAGATCGCTGAGGCACATCAGAGAAGCACAGTGATTCTTATCATGCTAAATCGATTCTGACACGCCATCATGAGCCCAAACGTCATTTCAGGACACCGCCATCGACTGCGATCCCTCCTGTTCAGACACACAGAGCACAGATGCATGGTGCATATTCAATTTCACATCACTGCAATAAAAAAGAATCTGATTTAATGCCATAGCATTGACACTTTAACCCTGTCGTGATGGTGTGGAGGACATGCACCCTTATCCAAGAGCATGATGGGAATGGTGGGGGGGTTTAATAAGATCTCAGTTGCCTTGTGCTCTGTAATTAAGGACCTGATGGGATAATTGTCATGGAAGTCCTATTCGGTAGCTGTTTGTCTGCTAATGAGTAGCTATGAAGAGTGGAGAAAGTAGAAAAGTCTGTGCTGTGGAGAACAAGACATTGTTGGAAAGACTGTTGCACGAGTAGACACGCCCCTTATTGCTGATTGGCTACAAGTTTGTTTTGCGATTCGGCCCGAATCAGTTTTTAAAGCGTTTTTGAAAAATCACTTACTCTGCCTTTAAATAACTACGGATGAAATCCCATGAATTAAGACTTAAGTTCACAATTAAGTTCAAGATGCTTTACAATCATATCTAAATTATTGTATTTGATGAAACAAGCACACATGAATGGAACCCAATGCCGTATTTAACTCCTTGTTATGACCAAAATTTTATATCACAATATGAGTTTTATTTCATGATAATGATGTATCAAAATATTGTTGTTTTTGCAGAAAATAAGGGTTTTACAATATATTTTTACAATACATTTAAAACAATAAAAAAACACTTTTTGTTACTTAAAATGAAATCGTCGACTAGAAGAAGCTTAGTCGACTAAAATTTTGTTAGTCGGCTAGTCGCAGAAAAAAATTGTTGACAGCTGGTCCTTGAGGTAATTACAGTATATTGGGCAAGAAAATCCAAATGTATGCCTCTCATTCATCGACCTCAAATGAAAAAACATAAGTAGTAGCATCTATAATGGCCGTTTGCTCTAATGCTACCTTAGATAAATGTGTGTAAATGTGTATTAGGCGCTGTGCAGAGCATGGAAGTTATTAGTGCGCTACTGCATGATATGAAGGTGCCAATGTGATCATTGGCCTTTTTTCCCGATAACAGTGGAAACAAAATACGCCATCATTTTTGCTCATACAGATAAGAGTATTACATTATTCGAAACTGTCAAGGGTCCACTTTTATTTGAATACATTCATAATATCAACAAGACGTTGCGCTTCTGTAAAATAAAGAACACAATAAGGACGCACTTTCTGCCGTCTCTGTCTCTGTGCAATAAAGCATGGCAAAAACTCAGGAGCGGCAAATACAATATACTTGCCTCACAGACATGAGAAATCATTTACAGAATCTAGAAACGTCTACTCTAAAATAAACCAATTCAAATCGAAAAACAAATACTCTGTGATTATGTAATCCCTCTAAATTCCCTCTAAAGGCATGTCCACTCACTGTACTGCAGAGATGACAAGTCAGCATCCACTTTTTCTTTGCAGCTGACACTGACTCAGAAAACAATAGTTTATTAATAAATATTTAAAATAGCTCCTTGCTATTTTTCACAACACATAGTCATTAGTTTAGCTCCTCACTCCCCATATATTTAAATAAAATAGTATAAATATGCAATTAGTCAACTAATCCCTACTGAAATAAAATTACATATTAAAAAACTTATTTTATTTCAACTAGTTCCCAAGGCAAAATTTCTCATATTCTTTTAGTTTAACTTGATGTACTAAAATAACAAAAAATGTAGAAATACAAAACTCATTTAAACTATTAATAAAAATTATAATAGTATTATAATGATACTAAAATAACATTAATTACAAGCAATAGGAGAAATAAATGTTATAGAACAAAGATACCGATGAAATAGATTTTTCAGGTCTAACAAATTTCTGTGGGTATATTGTCCAACTCTCTGTAGCATTAGCATATTACTAAAAATATATTTTGCACAAAAAAAAAAAAAAACGAGAGAGAGAGAGCAAAATGTTTAGTTTTATTCAGAAAAAAACCCTGAATACACATTAAAAATATCCCCCAGACAACTGAATCAAGTTTTAACCAACCACATCGGCTAGCAAACATTTTATACATAGATATTAACCTTTAAAGTAGTAAATACGGCTTGGGAAAGAATGATCATGAAATGACTTAAATATCTGAATGGAAATCAGGCCTAATTCATCTCTGAGACAAAGCCTTTCTGTTCACTATGTTACCATGAAACACACAGTAGTTCCAGACTGCATTCATCATCACAGCCGGCGCTCGCTCATGCTGTTAGCTGAAAAACATCTCGCAAACATCCAAACCATCTTAACTGTATTAGTCACAGTGGAAGAACTGCGGCTCTCAAGCTTATTTGTGACCCTGGATCACAAAACCACTCTTAAGTCGCTGGGGTATATTTGTAGCAATAGCCAAAAATACATTGTATGGGTCAAAATTATCGATTTTTCTTTTATGCCAAAAATCATTAGGATATTAAGTAAAGATCATGTTCCATGAAGATATTTTGTAAATTTCCTACTGTAAATATATTAAAACTTAATTTTTGATTAGTAATATGCATTGATAAGGACTTCATTTGGAGAACTTTAAAGATGATTTTTTTCACCCTCAACTACAGTGAGAATAAAAGTTACGCCTTCTTTCTTTGTGTGAACATTTGGGCGGCGTTATGCATATCTTCCCACAGAACGACGTAGGTATGTTGGGGTGTGTTAGAACGAGCCGTTTTAGGTAGGCGTGGTTGACTCTTAACATTTATAAAGAATATCTGTTTGGATTTGAGACTTTAGTCTTTGCAACTTTACAGATCTTCTTTATGCACCAAGAGCTTGTAACACTCCAAAGAGAAAGGAAAAATTGAAATCGCATCATATGACCCCTTTAAAGGCGATTTTCTCAGTATTTTGATTTTTTTGCACCGTCAGATTCCAGATTTTCAAATAGCTGTATCTCGGCCAAATATTGTCCGATCCTAATAAAGATGTATAAATCTCAATTTAAAAAAATTGACCCTTATGACTGGTTTTGCGGTCCAGGGTCACATTTGTGATGTTTAGAGCGAGCTCGAGATCAATGTCAGAGATCAAGATGAACTCTTTTTATTCAGCCGTGACTGACATGTACTCTGTACTGTTGATGGTTGTTCACTCCTCTACACAAATCCATTACTAACGCTGAGTCCAGACAAACGCTGGCAGCATTACAGCCCAAAGGCTCATTAAAACAGACCTTTACATCTGCTTTACTGCTGAGCTTTTGGCTTATTCAGCAGTTCTTTAACATCTTAATGCATATTCAGGAATACCGACCAACTAGAGGATTAGAGAAGGCAGACAACATCTCAAATCTTATAAAACGGATAGTTACGGTCCTGGATGCTAATCGACATTCATTATGACCCCGAATCTGATCTGCATAAGCCCTGTGTCCAAAATATAACACATCACGCATGGCTGACAGTGAACTCTGACTGCAGCTTTCCTAGAAAGAATCAAAGCTTTGGCTAGGTGAAATATAAAGTTATTTGCTTTTAGTTAATAAAGTAGATCATTTAAGTACAAACAGACATTTAGTTTAGTATATAAATTGGTTGATCTTTGGTAAGTTTTGACCACACAAATGGTAGCTATTTAAGCTCTCCTGACTGTATTTGTGGCACAATTTTGAAAGCAATTGAGTAAGTTAATGACAAGAATAATTAAGAAGGAAAAAATATGGGTAACACTTTGCAATAAGGTTCATTAGTTAACGTTAATTAATCCATTAACTACTGTTAACTAACAATGAGCAATACAATTGTTACAGTATTTATTCATCTTTGTTAAAGTTTATTGAAAAAGTACAACTGTTTATTGCCAGTTCATGTTAATATTAACGGATAAAACTTTATTTTGGCCTTTTTCAAGGTATACTTTCATCAAATGGTGGACTGATATAAATACTGTATAAATAAATAGATTGTTTATATAAATAATTGGTAATATTTATGGATGAAATACTATGAAATAAGAATTAAGACCACAAATGAAGCTTAAGATGCTTTAAAAATCATATCAGAATGATTGTATTTTAAGAGACAAGCACTGATAGTAAAATAATAGTGGCAAAAACTAATTTTTATTCTAGTTTTAATTTCACATGTCAACTTTATAATTATATAGTATGCAGTATGCACATATTTTGAGTACTGTTGATGACTAGCAATAGAGTTTGATAGAAAATACTACTCATTTACTTGGTTTATCAGGCAATGGCAACACAGTTAAAATGATAAACATTGATAAAATGCACAGATGAAGCATCACACCTTGTGTGCATCATTTGCTATTGCTTTCCATTTTTTGTTAGAACAAAATAATATTTTATTAAGACCAACATTTCCTGAACACAGTGAAAATACGTTTACTAACCTTGCCTGTCCAAAAATATATGTCCAATATTACAACTTCAAGATGACGTAAACCCTAATCCTGCTAAATTTTGCATGAGGACTGCACAAGATATCAAAAAGGAAAGTGATGTAACTTTGGGCTGGTAGTTTGCCAGACTGTTGTCTGATGTCTGCATGTTCATGGTGTTTGATGACAAAAAAATAACTGGCTAACAAAAGCTACATATTCTGACACCCATCTGGAAGAGCAATACCTGCAAAAATAGTGATTCAGGCCACTTTACAACTCAAATGACACACATTTTGTTTGGACGAATAACAAAATATTCTTAAATAACTACATAAATCCTCTGGATGCTGGCACCACACACTCTCATTGTATTTCTCAACCTGCAAAAAAGTTTAAATATTTTTCTATGGTAATCAACATTATACAACACATGCTGTTGTTAGAGCTGAACTCGTATTGAACCCAGAATATTCCTTTAATCCATTGTAAAGCCTGTGAATGGGCTTAATGGGTCATTACGTAACGGCAAATGTCCCACCTCTAGATCAAGCGTTACAGTGTTTGTATGTGAAATGTTGAACTAAACGTTTGTTATGGTTAAATGTATTTCCGACAGCTAAGAGCGCCTAGTGCGGCTCTGTTTGGATTAAGGAGACAAATGCAGCACTTAATAATTTACTTCAGTAAGTGTGAGGGGCTGCGAATGATGGCCTCCAGAGAGTCCATCCATACCAGAACAAATCCCTGTGACCCACTTACAGTGAATCTGGTACATACTTTTATCCTAAAGACATACACACTAACTCAAGCTACTCCGATTGACAGTCATAATGGCCCTTGGACGGAGTGCACTCCCATCCTGCGTGCATGAGAAAAACCGCCTTTCCGAAAGTAATGTGCACTGAGAACTAAGAGATCTGTGCTCCAGTAAGTGGGTCAAACGCTCAGATTCTTCACGTTTCTGTGGCTGACCAGGTTTGTGTTTCACGGCTTCACGTGAATAACATAAATGCATGTAAACGCGTGTAAGAATGCAATCCAAACACAAAAAATATATAAATACATGTGCATTCACATGACTGCACTGAGTATTTTGCGGGTTGTAGTCTGTCCTGCTATGTTTACTTTGATGTGGCTTTCAAAAAAAAAGAGACTAGACATTGTACAGATCTCTTAGTCATGCTACATAAATGTCCACAGACAAATGATTTAATCAGGTCAAAGCTGGTTCACCGGTCTCAATTTGTCTTCCCACATTTGTGTTTCTTTGGGTTTTGAACTGCAAATCCAGGTCTATAATTTATAGTATTTTGTTGAATTTATTTCATACTTCTGTGGCTGAAGTGATATAGAGTATTTTGAGTGGTAAGAATCATACTTTATGCAGTTACATGAATGGAGATCTAGCTACATAGTCATTGCTTTTGAAATATGCAAGTTTGCAATTCATAACAGTGCAATTGCCACATTAGACACTACAACAAGCATTAGCGTTGCTTTCTTCTACATATTTACAGCTAACATTTCTGGTTTAAAGGAATAGTTCAACCAAAACTGAAAATTTGCTGGAAATTATTTACCCTCAAGCCATCCAAAATTGAGATGAGTTTATGGTCATCAGAACAGATTTGGAGAAATGTAGCATTACATCACTTGCTCACCAATGGATCCTCTGCAGTGAATGGGTGCCGTCAGAATGAGAGTCCAAACAGCTGATAAAAACATCACGATAATCCACAAGTAATCCACACCACTCCAGTCCATAAATTAATGTCTTATGAAGAGAAAAGCTGTGTGTTTGAAATAAATAAATCCACAATTAAGACATTTTTAACTTTAAACCGTTGATTGCCGTTGAAGTCCATAATGCATAATATTGGTTTTGTCCTGTAAATCAGGAGAGAAATCTGCACAAATCAAGCAATGTTTACAAGTTAAAACAGTCCAAAACAGTTCTAAACAAATGTGTGGGTGGATTTTGATGTGAGAGACAACAGGGGATGGACTTTCTCACTGAAGGAAGCGTTATTGTGGATTATGGACTTGTCATTTGGCCAGAAGCGACAGTTTAAAGTTAAAAACATCTTAATGATGTATTTGTTTCTTATAAACAGGCAGCTTATCACTTTGCAAGACATTAACTGATGGACTGGAGTGTTGTGGATTATTGTGATGTTTTTATCAGCTGTTTGGACTCTCATTCTGACGGCACCCATTCACTGCAGAGGATCCAAATAAATGATATAACAATTATTAGAGTTTGTTTTACAAGAAAATACTTTTCCGTTTTTATACTTCAAAATTTCACTCACACTTGTTACTTGCTGTTTAGTTGTAATTATTTGTGAGATTTACTAGCAATGTCTGAGTGAAAATAGTTTCTATATCAATTGTTTTTCAGTGTAACAGTAGGACTAGCATGACAGGCTCACAGAGGTCTTTTTTAAAAAGTCTGAGTTTGCTGTATTCCCGAACATGAGCTCAACTGCTCTGCGCTAGCTGGAAATGTTGAGTCTTTCTGCGCCAGAGGGTTAATCATGAGTTCAGCTTCAATTCAGAAGGACGTTTTCGGGTTCTGAACTAGCAATCAGTGTATTGTCAAAGCTGTCAAAGATGAAAGATTATCTTTATTGCGACAACTGAGGTTGTATAAATGTCGTAGTTTTAACAAAATGAATGTCAAATTACAGCGAGCAGTTTGTCTGCCAACAATCAAAAGCACATTAGGTGTCGAAACCAAGTTTATTGGCTCTGACATTCTCCTCAGGAAGACATATCATAACATGCTATTACTCTGCAATTTCCTTCAGTGATTTTTCTAACCACACTTTTGAAGCACACAAGTGGCACTGCTACACTTGATGAAACGCCACATTATTTTAGTCATTTACAATCAGAAATCAAAAATAAAACATCACAAAGGAGATTTAAATTTCTCATGTTTTTCTAGATGGTTATGAGATTAAATGGAGAGCAAACTGTTTAAGTTTCCTGTTTCCAAAAAAAATCTCACTTTCGTTCTAGGGTTTTCAGAAGATATCTCCTTAACGTCTCAGACTTTGCTCTTATTCAACAAGATGTCTGCAATCAAAACCTAAAGATCTCAATATAGACTCAAACATGACTCATCAAATTCCTGAAAGTCCAAATGAAAACTATATTTTTTGTAAGGAATTATACACCGCAAAAAAAAATTTTCTCAGTATTTTTGTGTTGTTTTCCATTACAAATATCTAAACATTCTTAAATCAAGATACATTTTCTTGAGAAAAAAAATGGCTTAAAGATTTTAAGTCTCGCTCTTTGGAAAAAAAAAATCAGAATTAACGAGGAACAGGATTAAGAACCGCTGCTTTAGAACATTGATTTTAAAACTTGTGAATCCATTAGAATCGTTAGAAGACAGAATCACGATTCATATATGAATAGCTTTTTTCGTGCACCCCTAGTTTTGATGGCATGGCAAGAACTCTTCCTCTTCTCTAAAGCAGCGCAACATGGCCTTGCCCCCTTTGTTGCATGTTCCCGGGGGCGGGGTTTATGTAAATTTCAGGGTTTGTGACGTCACAAATCCGGGAAGTAACTCGTTGTAGTCCCTACGAGCCATTTTTGTAGGCATTAAACTGCCATAATTTTAAAAGACGATATCTCCGTTTGCATTGAACTTTCAGCTTCGTAACTTTGCAGATATTGTTTATGCTCAAACAGCAACATTACACACTAACGTTAAAAAAGTGAAATCGCAATCAACCACCCCTTTAAGTCAATTTTCTGCTTCTCAAATAAATGTACTTTGATCCAAGAATGTTTACACTGAAAAAAATATTTTCTTGCTTAATATTTTTGTCTTGTTTTCTTGTACAAATATCTAAACATTCTTGAATCAAGATACATTACAAAATGGCTTAAGATATGAAGTCTTGTTTTCTAAAAAATGTATCAAAATTTTGTTAGTTTTTGCTTAAAACAATAAAAAAACATTTGCCAATGGGGTAAGAAAAATAATCATTATTCAAAGAAAAAGTAAGATTATTTTTCTTACCCCATTGGCAGATTTCCCCCCCTCATTTTAAGAAAAAAACTCAAGTAATTTTCATACATTTTTTATTATATATTTTTTTTTTTAGAAAAGAAAACTAAAGATGTTAAGCTAGATTTGCTTCTCAAATAAATGTATCTTGATTTAAGAATGGTTAAATAATTTTTATGGAAAACAAGACAAAAATACTTTTAAAGAAAATCTTTTTTTGCAGTGCATAAGAGAATAAGATTTTTCATAAATGAAAAATATCTGAGAACTTCTGAGCCGTGAATGAGCAATAAAAGTTTCACAGCATCTATCATGATAGGTTACTGACACACATCTCAGTATTTTAAGGTGAGTTTCATTACTGTTGCTAATTCACACAGGAGTCAAAGGGAACGAACGGCTGCACTTTTATCAAATCAATGAGAGCCTGAGTGAACGACATAAAACCGGCAGACCTCTCAGCCATTCGATACCCTGCGGACAATGAAGTCAAGCGAAGCAGAACATTGTCTGGGCTGCGGGAATGTGATTGCTGCAGAAAACATGGCTAGAAAGTGGGCCATGGGGGTGTATGTGTATGGCAAGCCGTTTTAACATTTAATCTATAAACCGCACTAGTATCTAATTTAAAGTTACTAGTACGTATTTTTTACATACTAGTATCTTTTCCATTAAGTACTAGTACTTATTCTTTAGGTACTAGTGTGTTTCGTGATGTTACTAGTACTTATTCATTAGATACTAGTACTTAATCATTAGATACCTACAGATTAAAACTCCTTACTAAGCGGGCGTTAGGACCTAGGGGAGGCTGTCACTGCTGCCGCTGCTGCTGCACGTGCTATTACTGTTTACTCTATCACACACCGAACCCATCATTCTGTACCTGCTTTCTTAGATTAAATGCAGCGATCCAAACAGTCAATCTAATGCATCATTCAGACAAAACCTTGCTTCAAGAATGAGCCACAGTGCTGACCGGATCTAATCACACTGTTGACGTGATCTAATCGCTAGCACACCCTGAGCACATGTGAGTTAATATATTCCTCTTATCGGCAAGACATATCGGCATAATTTTTCATATCGGCCCAATGCCGATATTTATATTTAAAGCCATTATCGGCCGATTCCGATATTGGTCCGATAATATCGTGCATCCCTAGTCTTAGTCTTTTAAATTAGTCTTAGTCCTGTGCCAAATGTACTTTTTAGTTATCAGCAGTGGTGGAAAGAGTACTGAAAAAATATACTCAAGTAAAAGTACCATTACTTTCCAAAAAATGTAGTGTGAGTAGAGTAAAAGTACTTGTCCAAAAAACTACTTGAGTAAGAGTAAAAGAGTAGCCTATTTAGAAGTACTCATGAGTATTGAGTAGTGAGTACTGAGCTGTGGATTGTGTGGGTTCTACCCCCTCATAATAAACGCTATAGTACTTATTATTAGATACTAGTACTTGTCCATTAGATACTAGTACTTATTTTTAGATACTAGTACTCATTCATTAGGTACTAGTCCTTATTTATTAGAAACTAGTACTCGTTCATTAGATACTAGTACCTATTAAATAGATACTAGTACTTATTCAATAGATACTAGTACACATTTATTAGATACTAGCACTTATTCGAAATACCAACAAACAAACCCATTAGGCTACTATGTTTACGAAATTACAGTGTTTACAAAACTGACAAAAATATGTTTTCTATGTGCTTGTGTACAAATAATTGTTTCTTTTCTATGTGGTTTCCTCAAAAAAGTACATCCATCTCCTTGTTTCCGTTTCCTGTCTAATCTCTCTCCTATATATTGCTGGCTCATTAATATTCAACATACGATTACCATACTGGGCATAAATGCAAACTTAAAAAGTACTAGTATCTATTAAGTTCAGGATATCTCTGGTCTAAAATGTTACTAGTAACTAAAAAATAAGTACTAGTTCTACTTTTTTTTAACAAGAAGAGTATAATTAAATACTAGTCACTATTGGAATAAGTACTAGTATCTAATGAATAAGTACTAGTAACTTTACAAAAGACACTAATACCTAAAGAATAAACTCTAGTACCTAAAGAATAAGCACTAGTACCTAATGAATAAGTACTAGTACTTAATGGAAAAGATGCTAGTATCTAAAAAATAAGTACTAGGCCCATGAAAATAGATACTTATAGATTAAATGTTAAAACGGCTTTCCATAGTATGTGTGTGTTTCGGACAGAAAGGATGGAGTGCTCAGGCCGTGTTTGTCACGAGTGGTGGCGATGTGACATTGTCAGACAATCCTAAAACTAAGTTAAATGTATTAATTTATTAAATAATAAAAATTAAAAAAAGACGAAGTCACATTTCTAGTTAAAACCAACATTGCATCAAACTTTATCTTAGGTACTTCCTTAACCCTATAAAGACTACTGTATCATATTTTATACATGAATTTCTAAGGCCGTGAAATGATCAACATGATGACAACTTTGCTGAAAAACCTGTTTTATACAATCTACTACAAGCCTGCTGTTGTCTGATTGATAGTTTATAAAAAAAGCCTTTTAGTATATGTTCTTTTCACTGTGAAATCTTTTTATAAAGTAAACATAAGAATAAATTTCATGTTGTTTGTAATATTTCAAGGTGAACATTTACTGGACTAAAGTAACTTAGGTTTACTTGATTATCCATACATTATTTTTTAGAAAGATCATGTTAAATGTGTCAAATACGATCCTATAAGCTTTTGAGGACGATTTTTTTTCATTAATCTTCATTGTATTGCATTTCATTATATGTTTTGAAACTACAGAGCCTTGATCATAAAATTAAGCATTCTAATATCATCTTATTAAGACATATTATTGGTAGGTATAGAGTGACAACTGATATTTATATCATTTATGTAATCTGTTATTATATAATTTTGAGTATCTACTATACTGTTATAAATATCTAATTGATTTACAGAATTATCTGAATTTTAGCTTACTTTTTTGTCCATATAAATATCAGCATCTGCACCAAATTGCATATTTTTGCACAGTTTGGGCCTCTGAATAAAATTCTGAGCTCCATATTCTCACTATGTCATACAGTATGAGCCATAAAAGCCTGATTTATCAACAAAAAATATGCAAACTTATTTTTTAGATTTTTAAAAATATTTTGTCTAAAGTTTCAATAAGCTGTTCCATTTGAAATGTGATTTTCCAGCTAATGTTTCATATATCAAGCTATACATCAGTGCACATTATTCTAAAGAAGAAAAATTTGGACATCTTTCCATTGTCTGAAATCTGTCATCAACATGTAACAACTTGCTCCGGCCTCTGAAATGACATCAACTACAGCTTGCAACTATTATTGAAATAAATAGGAATGCAGAAAAAAAAAATCAGTGCACATCACAAGACATCTTATTTTTCATATTTTTCCAACATGGTTTTCTTATTGGATGTCTTGCTTCACTCACAATATACCACGCTATGGACGTGCAATAGATTTAACTTTATCCATCCGTAAAAATAGCTCTTCTCTAATTTAACATGCATTTCCCCATAGGCTAAAATTTTAAGAATCTTCATGCAGCTCTTTTCCATACAATCTCATTCACATTTCCACATATTTTAACTGGAGCTACATTCGCTTTTGATGCACAGCTGCTCATGACAACTTCCAAACTTGGATGCAAATGAGATTTTAAAGATTTGCTCAAATTAAATTTGGGTCTGTTCCTCACATAAGCTGTCATGTGTTCAGAAGAACTGAAATATATAGTACATAAGTCTTATGGACTAGTTACATAATATTTAATGGTGCTTTTTTGTTCATTTTGGAGCTTGACAGACAATGTCCTTGTATAAAAGACAGCTGCATGAATATTCAAAAGCTCTCCTGATTTCACTGCATGCAGGTTTAGAACAATGACATAACATGAACTATTCCTTTTAAGTCTTTGAGTGTGCAGTACAGTATCGGTGTTTGCCACCCACTGGCAGTCTTATCACCATCCCTCAAGATGGCTGAAGCTTAGCTGACATCCAGGAGCTAAAGGCAAGATCTAACGGCAAAGGGAGAGGTTTCATCTTTCTCCCTCCTGTCCAGATCTGCCCGTTCCTACAGGCCTCCGCTAACTGATCAGCGCCGCCTCTAAAACAATCCCAGTGAATATCGATGCAGTGCACGCTATCTTTGGGCTATAAAGGTCACTGGTGGACTGAAGACGTTTTACAGGCATGTATCACCACATACCATGACACACACTTTACATTCAATGACCTACTTTTCAAAAGAGGATTTTCATTCATTTCTCTGCATTTAGCATGGCTATCAAACCAGCTCCGGCTCACAGTGGGGGTGGGTGCGGAGGCCATTGTACTGGCAGCTAAACTGAAGCTGCTTTTTACATGAATGAAGTGCACTTTTAAAGGTGAATGTTGTTGATGCATGCACGGCTGGTGATATATCTTGTAAGACACATTCCTGCTACTAAATCTGAAACAGGTTCTGTTGGAAGAGTGAATAATGTTTGGTTTGGTTTGATTTGATTCAATTTTATTTGAGGTTATTATGATACATCCCAAAGGATGCATGCATGCTTTCCGTAAGCTAGTCATTTAAAAATGACATTTTGAAGGTGAATGTTTTCAGTGCATGCAAAACGATAATTCACAAAGATAAGAACTGCAATAATGCATTGCTTCAAATTCATTGGAGATAAGATACATATCTTGTAAGGATAGCTAAAAAATATGTTTACTTTGTTTGAGGCTTTGCATTATGGTATATCCCTAGGATCTTAAAATAATGCATGCATGCTTAAAAGCTTGTTTGTAAATCAAATGAAGCATAGGCCTACTTATGATGGCGAATGTTTCAATACATGCAAAACCACATTCACAAAGATTTCCAAAGAACTGCAGTGATGCATTGCTTCATATTCACTATAGAGGCAAGATATTGTTTTTTTAATTTATTTAAGGCTATGCTTTAGGGCATATTCCTAGGATCTTAAAATAATACATGCATGTTTAAAAGCTGTCTGTGAAGTTGTTTTGAAATAAACTGAAACATACTTATAGTGAATGTTTCCAGTGCATGCAAAATCACAATTCACAAAGATTTCCAAGGAACTGCAAAGATGCATTGCTTCATATTCACTGGAGATAATGTAATGCCTAAGAATTATGTTTATTTTCTCTAAGGCTATGCATTACGGTATAACCCTAGGATCTAAATTAATGCATGCATGTTTAAAAGCTTCCCATACAATTGTAAAATGAAAAAAAAAATGCATTGAAATCATTCACCATCCTAAATCACCAGTCACAAAGATGCTCCATTCATTTAGAACATAACATTGCAGCAGTATAAGACTGAAGAATTGAATTCAATAAATTATAATATGCAATTAAAGTAGGCAGGTTATGGTTATGCCCAGGAATAATGCATCATATTCTGTTTAAATGAGGCATGTTTTATAATGCATGCATTCTTGATAGCTTTCCACAAGATAACAAATGAATCCAGTGTGACCTATAGAGTTCCAAAGGGTGACCCACAAAGAAACACATTAAAGTGGACCTGAGCACATCATACACAGAAGAAACCAGAGGTGACAGTAATCCAACATCTGATGGAATGGTATTGACATAACTGGACCACATATATCTTGATCGTTTCAGCGTTGAAATGCCATTATATGAATCTGAGTCGCTGTCATTTCATGCCCTCATATTTTTTGTCGCTTTAATCGCGCGCGTTTTCAGCCCATCTTTTTGTTGATTTGTACTCACAGTGATGCGAGGGATGTTCTTCTTGCCCTGGTATCCGGACATCGCTGCGCTGATGGCTGGAGATCCGCACGCGTAATGATTCCCGATGCGCGTTTGGAGAAGTGACGCCCCGCAGCTCAATGACACTCGCCGCCGTCGGCACAAAACAAACCGGACGCGATGGAGGAAGGTTTCCAGACAATCCTGCAGAGATTCTGAAGGTGGACGATGAAATGTTTCAGGTGACAGGCTCTTCTCTCTTGTTCCGGCGCAGCGGCAGGACGCTCCAGACAGACACTGACGGAGATTTACACGGCCAAAGCCACCGTGCATGCGCAACACCCCACCCTGATCCGCACACACACACACACACACACACACACACATTCTTCATACATGCAGGACAAGATTTATTAGATAAAATGTTAGGAAAACAATTACATTTCTAGTGATTTCTATTTTACATCTATTTTTATAGAATTACAAAATTGTTTTGATTAATATTTTGGCGAAGCGCAAAAGCAAGAGTTAAATTTTCTGTATAATATGACAAAATGAAAAAAAGGTATTTATATGACTGTTGATAGTATTCTGAGGTCTCTCTTTTGAATAATATACATTTTGTACAATAATATACAAATAATTTTGCTGTTCAAATAAACAATTCATATTAATTAAAGCTGCAGTCCGTAACTTTTTTTGGTTAAAAATGATCCGAAATCAATATTTGAGCAAGTACATAACCAGCCAGTGTTCAAAACTATCGCCTTACTTTAAATTCACAATGGTTAGCTTATAATAATGTTTTCTAATTTGAGTGGTACTGGTAGGAATTCGCGGGAAATTCGGGCATGCCGCTGCGTCATTACGTCACGTCTGTAAACAAAAAGAAGTTGTCCCGGCCGGTATGCTATATAGCAGGTGGCGGATCGTTTATAACCTTTTCTCACAGCAGCTGGAATAATTAAATGTATCATTTTGATGGTGGATTGTAATCCAGAAAGGATTATGTGTTTATGAAACACATGTAACTGAAATTAGATTATATTCCAGTTTTAAATGTGCATCTGATTACAGATAGCATACTTGGGATTACACAAGTTTTGTATTTCAAAGAAAACCAAGCGGCAACCTCCCCCTCTCTCTTGTGAAGCCAAATAGTCACGCAATGCTGATGTTGTTAACATTAACAATTTGAGAAAAAAGTATAACAATAATAATAATTTGCATGGTTTGATGTGGTTTGAGCTAACCGATCTTTAGATTTAATCACCATTGGTAGCACGATTTATTGTAATGCTTTTTTCCTCAGTTGGTCAGAACAAATGTGGCAGAATTGTTACTTGTTCAGAAGACAATATTCGGTGAAAATGCTTATTTGGGTCACATATTCCAAGACGTAGGCTAGAATCTGTGATTCCGAAGTACACTGTATCCACACTGGTGCGGTGACTGACAGCCACATCAGGGTTGCCAGGTTTTCACAACAAAACCCACCCAATTGCTACTCAAAACTAGCCCAAAACCAGCCCAATCGCATTTCAAGGGGGGCTCCCTGTTAAAGATCGCGTTCCGGGGGGTAAAATACACGTTTTTGGCGGGGTTCCCCTGGTAAAATTCGCACTCCAGGGGCTAAATATCACGTAATCAGGGTCGCTTCAGCCCGCAGACATGAAAAACAACCCGCGGCAAAAGTGATAATGTAGCCCAATTCCACGGGAAAACCGCGGACTTGGCAACACTGAGCCACACATTCGCCTCAAAACATTAGATTCATCCGCGCAGGAGCCGTGACGGCACATAACCCATGCAAGGAAGATAATTGCGCAAATAACTGCAATTGCAGGTAATGGTATGACAATTAGAGATTAGACTGTACAGAAATTGAAATCTACACGCTAATACACACTATACACATAGTCACGCAATGCTGATGTTGTTAACATTAACAATTTGAGAAAAAAGTATAACAATAATAATAATTTGCATGGTTTGATGTGGTTTGAGCTAACCGATCTTTAGATTTAATCACCATTGGTAGCACGATTTATTGTAATGCTTTTTTCCTCAGTTGGTCAGAACAAATGTGGCAGAATTGTTACTTGTTCAGAAGACAATATTCGGTGAAAATGCTTATTTGGGTCACATATTCCAAGACGTAGGCTAGAATCTGTGATTCCGAAGTACACTGTATCCACACTGGTGCGGTGACTGACAGCCACATCAGGGTTGCCAGGTTTTCACAACAAAACCCACCCAATTGCTACTCAAAACTAGCCCAAAACCAGCCCAATCGCATTTCAAGGGGGGCTCCCTGTTAAAGATCGCGTTCCGGGGGGTAAAATACACGTTTTTGGCGGGGTTCCCCTGGTAAAATTCGCACTCCAGGGGCTAAATATCACGTAATCAGGGTCGCTTCAGCCCGCAGACATGAAAAACAACCCGCGGCAAAAGTGATAATGTAGCCCAATTCCACGGGAAAACCGCGGACTTGGCAACACTGAGCCACACATTCGCCTCAAAACATTAGATTCATCCGCGCAGGAGCCGTGACGGCACATAACCCATGCAAGGAAGATAATTGCGCAAATAACTGCAATTGCAGGTTTTCAAACAGAGATGGCGACTTACGGACTGCAGCTTTAAATATGAAATAACATTGGACAAGTTTTAATATATCTGTTTTTTCCCTTTATTCATTATGGTTAGACCAGCAGATAGATTTATTTATTAATTCAGTTTAATTAAAATGCAAATCAAATCAAATTTCAACATCTCAACATTTCCACTAACTTAGAAATGACTCCTGGCCTGGTTTATCCTTAATAATAAAAAAATAAAGTACAATAAATGATTTATTCATTTATTTAGTAATCTATCCTTAATGATTTTATTCTCTTAAATAAAATCACAGGCTTTAAGAAATATGTTGTGTTGATTTATTGTTTTTCATTATTCATTATGGTTAGACCAACAGCTTTCTTTCTTTCTTCCTTTCTTCCTTTCTTTCTTTCTTTCTTTCTTTCTTTAAGAGGCTGATGTTTCCAGAAAACCTTACTGAAACAACACAACAATACAATATATTCATTTAGAATCAATAATACAATTTATTTATATTTGCTGATGAAGATTATATAATTTATTGTGCCTTTATTAAATGTTATGTATGACTTAAGCATCAATGTAAATAAATGGTGGATTCTCAACTCTTAATGTGTCCCTAAAATGTGTCAGGCCTTATCAATGAAGATGCACTTTTAAAAATGCAAAAGGATTTCTCTTGCATTTTCATACTTAAATATTATGGGGAGAATTACAATATAATGGAAATATGTTTACAAATAATGAATTAAGCATTAGATTTCTCCTATAGTCTTGTGCGCACATGTAAATTACACACAACCCCTCCACTTCAGCATATGCAACCTTAGAACACCTACCAGCAGCCAATCATGTGAATGGAAGCCCACAGGCTCCTCCCACTGAGTTTCTATGGTTGCCGTGGGTTACTGGGTAGGCTGGTCCTCTAAACCTGTCTCCCATAAATGAGGACCACCGCCAACACAATGGATCCCCGCTCTTGTGTGAGATAATTTGGTATTTCATGGTCCGGTTCTCAGTGCATGGCTAATCGTGCTTTATTAATGTGACCAATTTGCTGCACAAAGGAAAAATGAGTGTACAAACTATTTGGAAGCATCTCAGATTGTTGAATAGTATAACAAAGACAATGTGATTATGAAAAGGAGCAACCAATGAGCTGCTTTAGAAGCTGAAACCAACTCCAGAATGCAGCTACGCAAACTACAGCATGCTTTACACTGAGATTAAAAGAATAAAATGTTTATAATGTTTATGTAACAATGTTCATCCGTGGCTCTTGATGGATGCATGTTTGCTTTACTGCCACTTCAGTCACTGAAGTTCAGTGTTTCATTTTTACCATGAGTTTGGCTTTTTAGCCATTAGGAGGCAGAAATGTGCTAATTATAATTGACTATTTTTAGAATAGCACACTAGCCCTGCACTATGTAGGCCTATACTATGTACACTTCTTGCATGGTTTAAGTATGCAACTCTAGTTTAAACGTCAGTTTATCCAGTAGAATGTATTATACAGTAAAAATATTTGATTCCTAGAATTATTGTAAATATGTACTTTTTTCCCCATTAACTGCATGCCAAATGACACACTATACACTATGCATGTATACACTATGTACTCAACCATGTAGTGTATGAATTTTATAACGCTATTTTGTCATCATTAATAATTGGAGTCTGATAGCCCCTCCCCCTTCACGACGTAATTAAAGCTGCGACAGTTGAGCGCATGGAGTGTCCAACATTCCACACTTCATTTTTTGGTTATTTAAGTGCATCATTCGGGTATTTAAAGTGCACTTTTTCTTTTTGGAATTTTCAGTGAGAACACACTACTCGCACTATTTATACTACAAAACGTCATCACAGAACAGACTAGTGCATAAGTACTCGTTATGTGATTAGAATTTCAGGCAACAATTTAGACTACAAATACAAAATTACTTAATTTTCTAAAATGTAATTATTTAAATTATTATTTTTGTGGTCAGATCATGTGACAATAGGGCTTTTCACTTGAAACACCCTGCGTTCCATTCGGAAGGGCCCATCCCTATGCCCTAATCCCTTCAAAGGGTTTACCCTCCGGAGTGAGAGCTTTGAAGGGTTGAAGGGTGTAGGGGACCAAACAACTGTTTCTTGATAAATTATACAATAAATTTGAACTGTTTCATCCTGTGCCCACATGGAGGCGCCGTCATCATGCAAAGAATCTGTGCAAAGGATCATGGGGCCCCGAAGTGTCCATCAGTTGTACCCTTCGAAATCCTTCATTCCGAAGGGCCCTTTGAAGTGGCCAGTTTTGAGCACTTCGTTTTGGAACGACCCTTCAATATGGCAGCCATGATAGTTTCCTCTTCGAAGTGCCCTTCGGAAGGCGATTTATCCCATTTGGAACGCACCAACAGTTAACCTTGAGTTATTCCAAACCCCCGATGAATGGAATTCTGGGTTATTTTGCTTAATGTTTCTTACTGCTCATAATCTACCCAAGGTTAACAATTAATCTTGAGTATTAATAAACTGACCTTTCACACTGTACAACCAACAGCGGGCCTCATTTTCAGTATTTACGTTCTAATTTGCATATTTGCGGAGTCCGTGTCATTGATTGGACGAACGTAGCACCAAAAGGGCTCTAGCAGCGCATTCTCCTATTATTGCAAAATGTACTATTAAGTTTTTCTGATTCGAACTATAAAATTAAGAATAAAACAGTCTCTTCTTCACTCCAATTCAGGAGTTTTCTGTCACATTTTGACATTTCCCCTCAAACACTGAAAGGTCAATTCATACAACGCGCGCTTTTTGCATAATGGTCCAAAGCATGTGAATATCGGCTAAATTGGCTGACGGTTGCTAACCATCTAGCCGTGATATTCTTACACCGCATCCTTTGACACCACAAAAGTGCTGCTAACCCTGTTCCGGAGCAATGTTTCGTAACCCGGGATAAAAGCGGCACTAACCCCACTTCTAAATTACAAGTGTGAAACAGGATTAAAAACAGGGAACGATGATAACACGGGGATAAGTGCAGTGTGAAAAGTCCCTAACTTCCCTTAACTAATGCATACTCACCTATTACTTTTTTAAAAACAGTAGGCAGTAATAGTCTATAATATGCAGTGTTCAGAATGACCAATCAGATGACAAAGGAGTGTCTTGTTAAAGAACATTCATATTAAACTGTGTGAGTAAATAAACTCAAAACGCTCTTGTAGTGGATGCAATTCAACTGCAATTTTTATGGCAATATAAACACATTCAGAAACAACATAACAATCTGTTCATCATTTATCTACTTTTAATGCAAACAAAACACCAGACATGATTTACACAAGTGTCGTGAATCAGTCAGTTCAAATTCTACAATGGTCGGCTAAAAATGCTTTGGCAAAAGAAAGCTAACAGCTCAATGTCCACCTATGAACAAGATTTAAACATAATTTCAGGCCATATGAAGAAGAGATCACTGTAATCACTTACAAAAAAAAACACTTAGCTTTTTAAAGTAAACCAAATCAACAGATACAGGTTTACGTTGTGATCTAAATGTTACTAAATCTATTTTGTGAAAACAAGTATTCACAGTGGGTGACTTATGAGAACCAAAGCTGGCTGTGTTTCAACCAACCATCCAAACAAACCAAATAAAAGTTTAGCATGCAGTAATTAAGGCAAGTGAAGGAACCATGGGGGAAGAGGGTTTTCTTTTGGCAGTGGCATAAAATAATCATAAAAATAAGACAATAATGGATCATAAATATAAAATAAAATTAAGACTGAAACCAAACAGCTTCACATTCTTTGAACAGACAGAAATCTGCTTGAAGTACCTATTGGTTCCATCATGAAATGAAATATGAACATCACAAATCATCTTCAAACACTCAATCAGTTTGAGTGAGCTCTTAAAGGGACAGTGCATCCAGAAATTCTGAGAGAAAAAAAGTCATAATTTCATCCCGAACCAATTGATTTTGTTTTTTTCCTCTGAAATACAAAAGATGTTTATACTTTTTATACATTGCATTTAAGGTGTACTGGCAAGCTCAGAAAAGGACAAAAGTAGTGCATACTTCTTCCACTATATTCAAAATCTTCTGAAGTCATACAGTCATTTATGTGAGGAACAGACTCAAATTTAAGCCATAATCCAATTTTATGGTTGTTGTTTTATTTTATTTTTTTCTATTTTTAGTATAATAGTAACCAGCTTCATGAAGAGTTTAGTGTTCTGAACATCACAAGGGTGAGCTTCTGATGTCTCATTTTTGGGTGCACTTTCCCTTTAAACAAACATTTTGCTTTTATCTGTTACTGAAGCATTTGTTAGCTTTCCATATTTGAAGTTTGCACATAACAGAATAAAAGCGTATCCTGTACCATGCGGTTTTCTGTACCTGTAGCATGCATCAGGACAGGAGAGACCACCATCAGAGCGCAGGTCGCATGCTTGCCTGCCTGGAGACTTTTTACCAAATAAAAAACACAAAACCCCACATTCACAGTGCTCAGCAATCACATGCATTCATAGTTCACACACCCACTGCCTGTACGTGAGTTATTCCATCAAACACACACTCGTGCACCTTTACATCGAGAACTTGCATGATGGTGGCACTATCTTACCTTCACATATGGATTAATATGAACTTAATAATAATGGAAATGCTAGAGTGGTTTTGCCATAGATTCATTAAGAATTAAATTTTTTGGTCACAGCACCCCTAGTGTTGGATACAGGAAAAGTATTCAAAGGCCAAGAGTAGATTTTCAAATTTTAAACTTTATAGCATTTGACTCGCATTTAAATATTAGGGCATTGTGGAAATTATAATCACCTTATTTTGCAACGTGGAAGTAAGCATTTAATTTATTTTTTTGAATGTGCGAGACTTCTGATTCTTCATCTATTATAGGTAAATAAATGTAAACAGTAAAACCATTTATGCTGAAAAACTGTTTATAATTATGAAATATTGAAATATCATGATAACTGTCAATATAACTAAGCATAACGGACTGGGTTCGCACAGAAAAACAACACATAACAGCCTCCAACATACAAATTACAAATGGCCAAATCCGAAATCAGATTAGCCACATTAGAAATAAGGTGGATATGGTCAGTACAAAAGTTTTGTGTCAATATACAAAACAATTTTCCGATCTCATTTGCCATTTGGTGGCTTTGCCAACAATTTAACATATTTTTGGAGAACTGTGCTGAGCACCTAACATTCATTTGATGATTGAATTTGATCTGAATATGATGTGAGCCAATTTTGGCATAGACTGGACAAATTTAGAAGGGGGAACAGTAAACTAAAATGAATTGAGGAATTGTTCATCATAGTCACCAAACTGATCAAGGTATTATGGCAATCATACAGAGCAAGTTAATGCCAATACGTCAAAGTGTTGCAAAGATACAGCCTGTATTTTCCGTATGGAGCCAAATTTGTTGGTCTCTTACATGCAAATGGGTTGGCATTACGAAGACTTTGAGCAACATCCTCTCCAAAACAAAGCTGCTGAGACATGCAAAATTGAGTTTGGTGGAAATTAAACCACCAAGAGCACTGAACCAAGAAGGGGAAAATATTGTTTGTAACATTTTGTCTCTTGTTGGTCATTTATATGAATGCATTTGGCAGATACTTTAATACATTGCATTTAAGGAATACATTTTATAACTTCATGCATTCCCTTGGAATCGAACCCATGACCTTGACGTTATTAGCACCATGCACTACAGTTTGAACTACAGAATTCCTGGGACAACATTCAGAAAAAGTCAAAATTTTAGGAAAAAGGGGAACATTTCAAAGAGGCCATAATCACAATTTCCCTATAATTTGGTTATATTTGGTTAGGATTTGGACTTACATGAAGCTTGTATAATTTTGAGACTGTTGTTGTTGGTTAAATAAAGCACTCTCTATTTCATGTCATATATAGCAGGGTTTTTCAAACTGGGGTTTGTACTAAAGCTGCAGGGGCTTTGTGAATTGATGAAATACAATTAATTATTAAATCATAAAAATGTAAAACTAATGTTAAAATAAAAATAAAATACTTACTAAAAAAGATGAAATATTTGGTTTACCTGCATTTCATGTAAACATTTACCAACATAAAGAATTATAAACATGCAAATGTGTTGAAATGATTGAAAAATTAGCTTAAAATAAAATATTTACATAAAAAAAAAATTGTGAATCCTTGCCATACAGCACCAAACTAACTGTACTGTAGTTTTAATCTACATTTGTTCGGTTCTACATGCATATTAATGCAAGAATATTTATGTGATGAATATAACGGAGGTAAAACAAAAAGGACGGGTTTCATATAACTTCCCAAGATGTCACATGGCAAAAGCAAAACACAATGGAATGACAACAAAAGAAAAGATGAATGTCAGGTTATATTTTAATATCACTTTTTCTCCAATACCAGCGAAACACACGAAACTACATGTTCATTGCTTCATCACTCCAGTCGCTATGGGAATGCAAACGAAACACATGGTGGAGCTGTCAATCACGAGGGCCCCGCCCTCCAGTATCCACACTCATGATTAAAGCAAAAACTCAAAAAAACAAAAGAGAGTTATAACAGAGAAAGAAAACATCATAATGTGTGTAAAACATCTCGTATGGTGATCCTACCCGAAACAGAGCGGGCAGGGCTAGTTTATCATATCTGACACGAGCTACAGCTATTCCATTCACAGTTCTCATTTCACCCCACGCAGGGGAAAACTTCACCTCTGTCACGTCCTGATGTGAAATCTCTGAACACACGCATGCAATGGGGCTCAGAAAAAGTGCAAACAAAAGTCGAGGCACGGTTGAAGTGACACTAAATTGGCCTCTTGTATTTCCACTCCCCCTCTGAGAAAGAAAAAAAAAGCATGAAAACAGAGTAAAGAAGTAAAGTGTGGCACAATGACACAGAAGGCCTTAATGCAAAGGGTGACCTGTTAACTGATTTAGGTAGCAAAACTCTTGCTGTACTGTTTTTTTGTATGAAACACTTTGCTTAGTAAAAGTGTTACTAGATACTGTGAGGGTGAATTAAAAAAAACTTGTCAAGAAAATGTCTTGGTTATCTTTTACCCATAAATCAAAAGTAAAAAAAAAAAAATGCTTTTAATGCTTAAATGCTTTTAAAACCTGGCTTAATTCTTTATAAATGAAAATAAAATCAATCAAATGGGATGAAATATGACCCAGACATGTTCATGACAAATGTAAATCAGCGAGTGTAAACCTGTTAAAGTCTTCTAAATGAGTAGTTTTATCTGTAAAACTACACCATATTGCATATAAATATGTACACGGAGTGTGGATCTGTTGCTTTGACAAAAGTACGTACAACTGCGTATAATACACAACTATAGCAACACTATGCCTAATATCCACAGGGTGTTCACATAAAACCAAAGGCCTTTGTAAGGTGTTGTCAAAACGGAGTGACTGACAGGATCAATAACCCCGTCCGAGTCTACGAGAGGTGCAAACGACTCATGTTGGGTTGGCGGTGGAAACCCTTTGGCACTAAGATACACAGTCAGAAACTGCTGCGAGCAGGATATGCATCAAGGCAAACCAGAGTGTGTGTGTTTGTGTGTGTAGCTTCCTTAGTAACTCAAAAAACATCTAACCCGACCAGTTTGGCTCTTAAACAGATGTACGTCCATGCTGATCTCTTTAGCTTAAGGTCTTTCGATTAGAAAAACCATGTATTGTTCATGTAAATTTGTGATTTACTTATATATTTTTATACTATAAAGCTGCTATAAAGTGATGCTTCGGTTCTAGCCTGTCATTTTGGATCTTTACAGAAGTGAAGAGCAAACAGAAAAGGGCCTAAAACAGAACTGAGTGGAACCTCTAAGATTTACATTCTATGCAAAATAAGTCTCTAAATAATTGTCGTAACAGTCCAAAGCAATGCAGCGAGTGCACTGACATACGTAAAGAATGACTTGGTCTGTCATTAAACAGTCATCGTTCTCCAATGAAAGTAAATGACTGACATGCATTTTTGATGCTGTGACACAAGAAGGGAAGTGAATAAATTAAATTGCGCAACATGATGAGCAAAATCATCCATCTAGAATAAAATGTTACAACACTCCTATAGCAACCCTCCTAAATTTCCTATTGAGAGTCAATATACTCCCAAGATATCTCGGGCCACATCCAGACTCTATATTATTTACATTTGAAGTGCGTCATGCAGAAATAAAAGTGCATTATGGCCGTGGTTGTAGTGGGGCTCTAACTTGTATAGTAGCGTGTCATGAAAAATAAACATCAGTGAATAATTCAATACATGTCCAAATAAAAACATCTAAAACATGTCAGTAAGCCACAGCGTTAGAGGGCAAGAAAATGCGACACAGCCAAAGGTCAACAAGCAGAATGTCTCCCAGCAGAGGGTGTGATGGGAAATCAGGACCGTGGATTAAAGAAACGATAAAGAGAAAGTCAGAGAGGGGGAGAGAATGAGAGAAAGAGAGAGAGAGGAATCATCACACGATTGGCCACTGCTGTGCCACCGCTGCTCATGATGGAGCATCCAGGCACTGGGGTCTGTTCAGGTTTAAAATGAGCTGGTGGAGGGTGTAGTCAATCTCTTCCCAATGTAGACCCTAAAAAAAGGACATAGATTTAGTATATTCCTGTATCTTTATTTATATAGTCTAAATGCTGGATGAATTAACTATATTATTTGTTGAAAGAATTATTTTTTTTTCTGAATATATTTCGATCCAAAATAACTGGATTTGCTGTAGAGAAACACATCAGAGAAATGTAAAATACTGATTACGTTAAACAAGAGAACAACAGATGCCTGAATCATGTAAGGAGTCAACTGAACTTTACTGAGAGCTGCAGACGAATAGAACTGCTAAATCAAAGCAGTGCTGCCCACAGATGCCTCCTCCCTAAGATGAGCCTCTGTGGATGAATTGAATTTGAATCTATGAATTTACTATCATTTTCAGTCTTCAGTCTTATTATTATTATTTTTTGGTACTAGTGCTGTATTTGTCTTGAAAATGAGAGAAATAAATATGAAACTTTTTGGTGCATGAAACATTGGTTAATGTTATACAAGTAAGTGGATAATGCTTACAAGAATAGGCTACATCCTAAAATATAATTAGAAGTACAATTAGCATCAAGCTACACTTGAAAATGTATGTAATCATTAATGTATTTGCTTACCCACTTTAAACCATCATCGAGTGCTTGTAATAACTTGAATTTATTGTAACAATAAATTGTGACCTTTAGTTGATTTTGATTAATAAGCAGACACATGCACTTAAAATGAAATGAAATAAATAAAAACATTTTTTAAATAAATAAAATAGACTTTTTGAAATGAATAAAAATAAAACATTTTGAATAAAAATTATTTTAAAACATTAAATAGCTAAATTAAATAAATAAAAAATAATGATAAACAAATATTTTAAAACAAAGTAAAATATTTTAATACAAATTAAATACATTTTATATAAAATACACACTTTTTAAATAAATAAATATTTTTTTAAATAAATAAACTATTTTTTATAAAAATAATAAAATAAAAGAAATTGCAATTATATTTCAGTTTCACAGAGAACAGAATATTTTATGAATTAGGTACATTGGATTTGTTTTGGAATTAATACATTTTTCATGTGGAAAATTATGAACATACACACAAACTGGTTTTATTTGGATGTAGGTTCTTACTTCGGGGGAATGTTCTCTGGTCGACTGGACCAGTCTGCCACCCAACTCTCCCCTTTATCCACGAGGGTATCATCTTCTTTGTCCTTCTCCAGACTATCATCTTCTGACTAAAAAGATGAGAAAAGACCAGCATGTTTGATAAATGCCACTCATTACAGTGTGCTTATTAAATAACAGCACTATCACTGATAGATAGTAGCTCAATGATGACTGTAGATTATTGTAGATTCATATTCTGTGCGCTGCTCTTACCTGACAGTCTCTCTCGCTGGGCATCTCCACATCAAACGTGATCTGCCCCTCATCCTGGTCAGGACTGTGTGGTCGTGGTGGGCTGTAAACACATCAGAGAAATGTAAAATACTGATTACGTTAAACAAGAGAACAACAGATGCCTGAATCATGTAAGGAGTGAACTGAACTTTACGGAGAGCTGCAGACGAATAGAACTGCTAAATCAAAGCAGTGCTGCCCACAGATGCCTCCTCCCTAAATTGAGCCTCTGTGGATGAATTGAATTTGAATCTATGAATTTACTATCATTTTCAGTCTTCAGTCTTATTATTATTTTTTGGTACTACTGACGTCTTTCCGCAGTTGAAAGAAGATACCTTCTGATGTTCATTCATGTTTAATTTGTGCTAGACCTAGTATAGAGGAATAGATGATCGGTTCACGTGCTGCTGAGGCACTACAGCAATCTGTCACGATACATTAAAGAGCCACAAAACGGTATTTATTGTTTGAATTTGAAAAAATGACAACATTTGAAAGCTGAGACTTTAGCTGCGTCCCAAATGCCACACTATACACTATGTACTCAAATGTGTAGTGTATGAACTTTATAAGGTTATTTTGTCATTAATAATCAGAGTTTGATAGCCCCTCCCCATTGGCGACGTAATAAAAGCTGCGACAGTTGAGTGCATGAAGTGTTCAATGGCTGCATCCGAAAACTCTAAAATGCTGCCTCCATTCCAAGGCAGGAAGGCACGTCCAAATCCAAATTCTGCTTTACTTCCTGTCTCCGGAGGTATCTTCTTATGATCGAATTTTGAAGGCAGCATAGATGTATCCTTCGCTGCCTTTGATATCCCACAATCCTGTGCGTTCCATTCCGTGACGGTTGAGCTAAAAAATAAAGATGGGGTCTGAAAGTTGCGTTTGGTGGTCAGTTTGTGTGTAAATGTATATTTTTTATGTAACACTTTTGATGTTATTTCTAGCGAGAAATCAGTATTATAGTAATTAAATATCCGTTTAGTTATCAAAAAAACTAGTTCTATTTTGTTGTAGATCATTAAACCGTTACGCTGCCTCAGAAGCCTGTCTGAAATCAGTTTCATGAGGTGCCTTCGTGCAAAAACAGGCAGCAAGTCAGCTGCCTAAGTTTTCGGATGCAGCCAATATTCCACACTTCATTTTTCAGTTATTTAAGTGCATCATCCGGGTATTTAAAGTGCACTTTTTATTTTTGGAATTTTCAGTGTGAACACACTACTTGCACTATTTATACTACAAAACGGCATAGAATAATCAATAATGCATAAGTACGTGATTTGGGATGCACATTTTGTCTCATACCAGAAGTAACCTGCTCTGTCTGGTCTGTCGGCACGTTGTCAGTGTCCTCTTTGCTCCGCGTTGTATTTTTCAAACATGATGTGTAGTGTGAGATGTAGCAACAGTAACAAAGGGGGGGGCCCGGCCCTTTGCAAAGGGGGGGGGGGCCCTTTGCAAAGGGTCAGTTCTGAGGAAAAAGTCAGTAAACTCAGAGATAGAAAGTCAGAATTGCGAGAAAGAAAAGCTGAATTCTGAGTTTATATCTCACAATTCTGGAAAAAAGAAAATTGGGAGATAAAAAGTCGCTATTATAGGGATATTTCACCCAAAAATGAAAATTCTGTCATTATTTACTCACCCTCATGTCGTTCCAAACCTGTAAGACCTTCGTTCATCTTCGGAACACAAATTAAGATATTTTTGATGAAATCCGAGAGCTTTCAGACCCTCCATAGCCTGAAATGTTCCCAGGTCCAGAAATGTAGTAAGGACATTGGTAAAACTGTCTGCATGTACCTCTGTACCTCTGCATGTAAACAATGCATGTGTGTGGTGCTGCTGACGTAGAACACGCATGCGCTGTATATTGTTTACGTGTAGAGGAAAGCACGCGCATGCGTTGTGGAACTCTCCATAATGGTGGGATACGTTATTTGGAGGAGAAGAATTGTTCAATAAAGTCGTTGTTTTTGTTTTCTTTGCACACAAAAAGTATTCTCGCAGCTTTGTAAAATTACAGTTGAACCACTGATGTCACATGGACTATTTTACCGATGTCCTTACTATATTTCTGAGCCTGGGAACATCTAGTTGCATTGCTGTCTATGGGAGGGTCAGAGAGCTCTCGGATTTAATCCAAAATATCTTAATTTGTGTTCCGGTGATGAACAAAGGTCGTACGGGTTTGGAACGACACGAGGGTGAGTAATTAATGACAGAATTTTCATTTTTGGGCAAACTATCCCTTTAAACCAGCTTTTTTTTTTTTATCCCACGGTGGAAACAGGTGGCCAAAAAAGTGGTGAACAACTACATTAATGTGGTAAAATATTCAAATGAATGCAGAGATAACACACCAGCTCTAGTTGCACAACTAAACACACTGATCCTGGAGCAGCTCTGACAGTCCTTCACTGCAGGACCGGAGCGGGACGGAGGGAGGGATTATATATGTAATCTCTGGCACATCAAACCCTCTCCCATCCCCCTGCTGTGTCTGTAACCCAGATCCGTCTGTGTGCCACAGAAGCCCATAAACCTACTATTCACCCTCACTAAACACTAACCAGTAAACAGGATGACTCATTTTCGTGAGTTTGCACCCTTTGAAAGACAGACTGTATCATAAAACCTATTGAGTTGCCTATCTAGACAGCATTTTTGGGTATCACTGGATATTTAAATGCTTATAAATATTAAATGCAATAAAATGATTATTGGGTGAGACTTGATTTTACCCAGGAATTGATTGAATGGTGAAAATAAAAGAATTTTTATATCATGCTGCTGACTTATTTGGACATGTTTCTTGGGGCTTCTTGAAAGATTTGAGACGGCTTTAGAGATACTGTTACCTGTCATAAATCACATGATAATAGACCTTAAATTACTTTATTACATCACTTTACAACTAGTGCAACCAGATCCGCAGGGAAATGTTGTTACCTACAGCTGCTACACACCCCATTACATATCAAATATTTTTTAGATAATTTGTATGCTTTCATCTAACCAAGAGCATCCTACTCTCAGCTTTTACCATGTTTAAACTCATTGCACAGAATGCCACCGATATACCCAAAAAATCAGCACATATTCTGTCTGAGCAAGCTTATACATTTTCAAGATATTTGCAGAAATATGCATGAATGCATATGAAGATCCAACTACATTATATTAAAATCTACAATGCTTGTGCAAGAATTAAACATTATAGTACAGTTAATTTCTGGTTCTAGATGATGCAACAACATGCATTACAAACCTTATAGTGTTATTCTAAAAAAAGGAAAAAGAAGGAAAAAAATGAAGGAAATATGGTTTGCACTTCATTTTTTTTGTACTTTAGGTACATAAGGAATGTGAAAAATGAAGAAAATGTGCTCATCTGACCGTTTAATGATTTTTTTATGTTCTAATATTAAATGATCAATATTATGAGCTCAGTGCTTCCAGAGAACTGTTACATAATGCAAATAAACAGTTTCAAGTCTTGCCGTAATGATATCTAAATGCAAGCACTAATAGCTCATTGTTTCCGAATCACAATCAAAGTGATTCAGTGATATCTGCTGAATAAATGAAGGTTGTGGCACACAAGTGCACAAATCTGAAGTACAATAGTGTGCATATGGATTCACCAAAGCTGTACAAACAAAGGCCTCAATTGTCCTTAAAAACTGTTTTTTTTAAAAGTAAAGCTTAAAGTTAAAGAACAATATTTCTATGAAAGCATGTTTGAATACACAGAGGAAACATTCCTAATAAATAGCTGCTTTCAGGACAGGACATTGACAAAATTCATTTAAGCAGTGACATTATTTCAAATAAACCTCTGTGCCCACTTAACTGTGGTATTATTGTGACAAATAAAAAGTAATTAGTAAGATTTCATAATTTTTTTTAAACATAATTTAATCAATATATTAACACATACGAAGGGGGCAGGAAAATAGTGCTTAACAGGAATGACCCTGCTACTAAACAACTAAAACAAAATGGGGCACACAATAAACAGTCAAATATTATGGCAAAACCCAGCCAAATTAAATCGCAATGAATTCAGCTTCTTTATTTATTTACACGCCCCCCCGCCCGCCTCCATTTTTCTCAGATCCCCTCTTCGCCTTGTTTTGATATCCGCGTAGCCCCGCCTCCACGGCGCTCGAACTTAATCTAGAACTAACAATTGGCTTACGTTCCATCAATCATTCTGGGTTGCCATGCAACGCCACAGCGACTCCCGCTCCCATTCAATCGCATTCGCTCTCGCGTAATGACGCCATCCTACGCTCCGCCCTTTCACCCCTCCCCTACGAGCGAGGAGGAAATTCCAGCCATTGCGCGAAGTGAGACAATAGATGTTGCATAACAGCGTTTTAAAGCTCCAGAGAAAAATGCAACCCACACAAACAACAGTTTTAAAGCGACGTTAGGATCCCTCCCGAGTTTTTCCTGCAGAAACACGGACGGAGGTTTACCGTTGAGTCCCGGTTCTTCATTGTTGTTCAGCTGCGCGGCGGCTGCGGTGGACATGTTGCCTCTCCAGTCCCTCAACCCAACGCGCATCTGCGCATGATCCCTTCCTACTGAAGAGTGTATGATAGAAATGTGTATATTTGATGTACTTTTTTTTATACAGAAAACTTGAATGGTAAAGAACAACATATTATACATTTGTTTATTTTGTTAGGAAAATTCCATATACATAAGAAGAAGTGGGCTCAATGTAAACCAAATTTTGCACATTTTATAAATGACTTTAAATTATACGTAAATCTCTTAGAACAAACAAAAAACTAAAAAGCATTGAAAACATGTAATGCTCTGAAAGCATTGAACTTTATGTAATTTTCTTCCTTTTTTTTTCTCTGGCAGCTAATAATGTTAATTTGATAATGTAATTATGTAATACCTCATGTTCTCGTAGCATTGAATTAATAAAGCATTAAAAAAAAAAGAAAAAAAAAGAGGTGCAGGTGTCAAACCGAAAAAAAGAAAAAGAAAAAAAAGATCCCTACTGAACAAAGGAAAGTTGCAGTAGCCTACAGAAGTGTGCAAAATAGAAGCATAATTTTAAAGTGTAAAACTGATAGAAACAGAGAAGACAGACAGATGAGTAAGCTCGAAAATAAGCTCTCTATACACAATATACATACAGACAGACAGACAGATAGATAATCACATATTCTGTCTGAGCAAGCTTATACGTTTTCAAGATATTTGCAGAAATATGCATGAATGCATATGAAGATCCAACTACATTATATTCAAATCTACAATGCTTGTGCAAGAATTAAAATTAATAGTAGTTCATTTTTGGTTCTAGATGATGCAACGACATGCACTAGCCTTTATAGTGTTATTCTAAAAAAGGAAAAAGCAGCAAAAAAATATGGTTTGCACTTAACTTTTTTTGCAGTTTAGGTACATAAGGAATGTGAAAAATGAAGAAAATGTGCTGAGGTTTGCGGTCATCTGACCAGTTGAAGATTTTTTTAATGTTCCAATATTAAAGGATCAGTATCCATCTGATATTATTGATTCATCCATATTCTAATATTAAATTATCCATCCATCTAGTAGACAAGAAGATAGAACAGAAAAAGAGCAGAACGCTAGTGTTAGAAGGTCATTTTTTGAATAAATAAAAAGAAAACAAGTAGATAAAATAAATAAAATAGAGTGTGCAAGTGTTAGACGGGTCAAGGGTTTTTTATAAAAAAAAAGAAAAGTAGGAAGAATAGAAATAGAATACAGAACGCCAGTGTTATAGGGTCAATTTTTAAAATGATAAATAAAAAACAAGTAGATAGAATAGAAAAAGAACAGAGAACACCAGTGTTAAGAGTGTCAAAACATTTTTATTAAATAAAAAGAAAACTAGAACAGAAATAGAATGTTAGTGTCAAGAGGGTCAAATTTTTTGTTTTATATATATATATATAAAAAAAACAATTAGATATACAATAATGTACAGTATTTGAAAAATAATGTGTTTTTTTAACATTAAAGCATGTCAACATATTCTGTTACACCAAATACACAAAATAATGATCTTTAAAAAAGCATCATATGACCCCTTTAAAGATGAGTGATTCTGCTGCTCTGTATCATTTTCTCTTACCTGGTATATAATACAAGCATATTTAATTCGATTCTACTTTACTGACCTCCAAATAGAAAAATGACCCCAAGAGGTTTAGTTTTCAGTCTTAAAATTAATTTTTATTTTACATTTGGGGTTTTACAACTATTAAGATAAAGGGAACATACTTCAGGATTTGTTCATATACAGCAAGCCTGATTTCCATGTAAACACACTCTATTATACAGAATCATCCTGCACCAATCAACAGCATTAATACACTGAATACTGTCAAGGACATAATTTCAATGTTCGAAAATTCATATAAAAATATCTAGAGCATTCTTTACCCCATAGGAACCATTCTGTATTAAAAAGCTGCAAATAAAATGAGATGCCGAAATAAATAAGATGCCGAAAATCATAAAACATGCACATCTGCACAAACATTTACTTAAGACTCAAAACATTTGTGTGTCTCTATAAAACAATTAAAAGAGACCGATTCAAAAGTCTCCCTTTCCACAAAGACTAAGATATTGCATAAAATTAATGCCACGATTAGGGACTTAATGTAGGGAATAATGGAGCTATTTGGGAACCCTGCTTAAGTCAATTGCACTTGTGGACGAATGTCAGGCGTTCAACGAGTGTTTGGTGAAGGAAACGTCCCGTTGCACCAGGCCTGAGTTGGGAAGGGAGCAATCAGTGCATGAGGAGTCCAACTGATTAATTATGATTCTGCAAACTTATTAAACAGGATTCTGCGGGTTGCTTAGTCAGTTTGGTTGCTTGTTTATAACCCAGCAATGAGTGATGCTTCCGATTAAAGCTAAAACGGACGATGTGCAAAAAAAAAACAAATACAGTAATACAAATAAAAATCCCTTCCTCCGGCCTACAGAGTATCAATTAACGTAATAGAATAACCCAAAGGTTTTTGTGTACTACAGTGGTTAATATTAAGCCTATGAGTTTCAGGAGAGACCTTGTGCTTGGCGTGTATCCAGTCTGACTCTTGGAGCTAGGAATGGGGACGAAGCCGTTCGAAATCCCTAATTGGCTTTCTCCTGGAATATGTAAAGGTTATTGACTGTGGCCAGTGCGACGATGCTATCCTGAGGATGCCAGGAGGTGTAGAGGATCTTTCTGCTGAAGTCCAGGCAGTCGACGCCGATCTCGCTCCTCTTGCGCCGGCTCCCCGCACACACGCGCCAGGTCTTGAGCGGGCATCCAGGGGAGCCGTTCTCCCACGAGGCCTCCAGGGTCACGTCGCGCTGGGCGTCGCAATTGAACATCCGGAAGAAGTTGTTGTAAGAGCCCGTCATGACCTCGCTGAGACCAGAGAGATGAAAAATTATGAGATAATGAGGCGAAGATGAATTATTTCTTCCTTTAGAAGGCAAAAAACAACATCTTTATGGTAATGACTGTTATTACTCATCAAAGAATCCTGAAAAAAAGTATCACAGGTTCTCAAAAAAATATTAAGCAGGAAAACAGTTTCCAGCACTGATAATAAATCAGCAAATTAGAATGATTTCTGAAGATCATGTGACACTGAAGACTGGAGTAATGATGCTGAAAATTCAGCTTTGCATCACAGGAATCAATTAGATTTTAAAGTATATTAAAATAGAAAAACGTTATTTTACATTGTAATAATATTTCACAATATTACATGTTTTCCTGTATTTTTGATCAAATAAATGCAGCCTTGATGAGCAGAAGAAACTCCTGTAAAAAACATAAAAAATTGTTCTGATCCCAAACTTTTGACCGGTGTTGTATATATATTAAATAAAAGAAATAAAACATTAAAAAAACTTGAAATAAACTTTAACTGCAATAAAGTAGAAAAATACTTATTTCAGCTAATTTCCAAAGCAACATTTCCCTTTTTCATTTAGTTTAACTTGATTTTAACTGAAACTAATATAAAAATGTTTATGTATTTGATTTGACTTGCACACATTTACATAAAAAAAATTATATATATATATAAATTCAGTCGAAAAGCCATTGCTGCATTACTGTAAAACTCTAGTTTAAAAAAATATATCTAACCATATTTTCTACACTGTTTTCACTAAATAAACAAAATTAAAAGTATATTTAAAAATGGTTTCTTTAGTGAATTCTGAATAGATGTTGTGCTAAATAAAAAGTTACATTTTATTCATTTCATTTCAGCAATTATTACTGCCATTTCATTTTATTAGACCACCATTCAAACGGTGGTCTGTAAGATTTTGTGTTTTTGATGTTTTTAAAAGAAGTCTCTTATGCTCATCAAAGCTGTTTATTTGATCAAATTCAGTAAATACAGTAATATTGTGAAGAATTATTACTTTTTGGATGTATTTCAAAATGTAATTTATTCCTGTGATGTTTTTGCTGAATTTTCAGCATCATTACTCCAGTCTTCAGTGTCACATGATCCTTCAGAAATCATTATAATATGCTGATTAGCTTCTTAAAAAACATTTCTTATTATCATCAACGTTGAAAAAAAGTTGTGCCGCTTCATATTTTTACAGAACCATAGTTTTCAGGACTCTCTGATGAATAGAAACATCAAAAGAACAGCGTTTATTTTAAATAGAAATATTGACATTATAAATGTTATGACTGTCACTTTTGATCAATTTAATGCTTTGCAGAAGTATTCATTTCTCTCAAAAAACAACAAAATAACACTGAATGCATCATAAATATTCTCGTACTTTAGCTGAAACAGTGTTGTGTCTCAGATAAAAGCTTCAGTCTGATAGACTCTCTCTGGACGCAGGGACACGGCTGTGAGCGCACACAGCTCATGTCTGTTTGAGGTTTGCTTTTATCATGGACTGAAATGCACCCAAAGATGCTTTCGTCTTTATCAGGATGTGTGGGAGCCCGTTAGCTGAACAGAAACGTCATATCGATGGCTTCTCATGCCATTACTGAACGTGAGTCACGTCTCCTCACCTGTCATCGCCCCTCCAGCAGCACTCAAACTTATCAAAGATGCAGTCGTTCTCGTAGAGAGAGCACAGCTTACTCCTGAGATAACCATGAACCTGATGAGAGACAGATCAAAGTCACAAAACACGCTAATGTCATGCATACTGATATAAGGACAGACAGCAGGGAAACCAGTTTATGAATATGTCAGTTTCTTAATGGTTACAGCTTCACAGTCTTTATTCAGTGCATTCTGGGTAATCAGAGCCATACAACTAATGTCATATAAGTAGACCAAGAAGTGTTACATTTAATTACTCATAATTAAAAAATTGCTTTGACATTTTCTTCTCTCTCTCTCTATATATATATATAGAGAGAGAGAGAGAGAGAGCAAAAAGGCCATTGCTGCAAAGTAAAATACTGTAAAAATCTAGCCATGTTTTGTACACGATTTTATTCACTACATTAACAAGCAAAATTTATATTTAAACAATTTTCATTTTTAAATGAATTTAGAGAATTGAGTAAATTTTGTTTCATTTTCATTCCATTTCAGAAATTATTACTGCCATTGAATTCTATTACACTACCATTCAAACATTTTTAGGTAACGTAAGCTGTCCATATTTGTGTTTGATATTGCTTATAATTATCGCTAACCATAATTTCTTACTAATATAGGATCCTTTCAATTTCAATAGAAAATAAGCCAAAGACACAAAAATATATCTTAACAGCAAAGTTGGTCATGCATCAATTTTGGCATTCTGACTATTAACATATTGAGTTATCATTTCTGAATGCAATGTTGAAAAGTGCTGTAATTAAGTTTATAATTAAGTATAACCACAGTAATTGCAATATGTCATTAATGCAGTGCATCATATCCAACTTTTCATAATCCAATCAAATCCTGATGGTGTTTTTCTACAGAAATATTCTGACTCGTGTAAAAAACATTCTCATGCAATGAAAAATACCCATGTAAAGCTGGTTAAGAAATAAATTCCTGACGCCACCTAGTGGTCAATGTTGCTAAATTATTATTCTGTTTATAGGATTAGTTCACACAAAAAGAAAATGATCATACCCTCCTGTCCTTTCAAACCACTTTGACTTTCTTCTAATGGAAAAGGAGAAAATGTAAATCTTCTGGTTGTTTCTTCCATGTACTTAAAAGTAATGGAGACTAGAGCGTTCAAGGTTAAAACAGGACAAACACCGTTTCATAAAAGCAGTTCTTCTGATATTGTCTGAATTCATAAAATAGCATAGATTTAAGTTGTTACTCATTGATACTCCACCTTTCCAGAAAGCTGATCAGCATGATTCAAGAATGACTGGATCAACCTATTTAATTACGAAACGTTATGCTACATCTAAAGCACTTTTTAAGCTTAGTCTAGATTAGGGCTGTCAAAAAAAATGCGATTTTTGAATATTCGTCGAATTTAAAACAAAAATCCGCATTCGAATTTTAGGTGTGCGTCAGGCAGCTTCATCAGTGGAGCACGAAATGCGACGACGATGTAAGTGTCATTGCATTTTAATGTTTTTGTTAGTCTATCCAGTTGAACGCTGCTGCGTTGTTCATTCAAAATATTGTGGGAAAAAAAGAACAATGCAGAGATGTTGTTTGCGTCAAAACCGAAACCAAACAGTTCACACAGAACGCATATTTATCGCATTTTCTAGAGGGACATCTATCACCATTGCACTCGCGTCTCGCACAAAAGAGCCGCATGTTAAGAAAGCCATGGAAAATTAATATAAGTTCAACTTTTTAAAAACATGCCTCAAGACTTTATGGCGGTTTTTCCCCATCCTACTGCATCTCAAGTTTTTAAATGAAGAAAGTACTCTTTGTGATTGGTTTTCGGTCCTTTGTATTAAACTATACATACATGCATGATTGTGTTTTGTTTCTAATTGTTTAAGCAACTTTAATTATATAAGGTTTATAAACATTATTTTAAACATTATGCACTTGTTTCAAAGATAGTCCTGTTTTTATTATGCTTTGAAGAAACGTGCATAATATTTAGTTCGATGCGCCCTCTTGTGGCCTCAGGAGAGAAGCCAAACGCTTTTTTTCCCCTAACTGAAATTATGCCTTTTAAATTCGAATATTGATAATATTTAAGTACAAAATTCGAATTTCGTTTTTCAGCCATTTTGACAGCCCTAGTCCAGATTAACTGTAATTGCATGGATAAAACAACCAGAATATTCAGCATTTCTCCTTTTGTGTCCCAGAAGTCAGTCATACTAATTAGAACAACAATGAGGCTTAGTAAATTATGACAACTTTCATTTTTAGGTGAACTAATTCTTTAAGAATTATTAGTTTTGGTACACCAAAGCTATAAGGATTACTATTTTAGAGCAAATCTCCCAGACAGAAACAGCACCTGGTAGGTTTCCACCGGTCGACTCTCCATGTGCAGGTCCCAGATCTTGAGGGTCAGATAATCTCTGGTCATCATGTATCGGCCGCTGTGACTGAACTTGACGTCTGAGATGGATGAGATGATTTCCGAGAAGAAGGAGCGTGTGCTGGGGTCCTCGGGTTCCTCAAACACTACACAGACACACATGATAAAGGAGTTACATGACAACAAAAGCCCTCCTGAAAGGTTTTCAGCTTGATCAGCCAAAACCTGCATGATAATCCTACTCTAAAGAGCAGTGAAACATACATTTGGAGTGTTGGTCACACAGCGCAGACGCCCTCATGTCACACAGGCGCACGGAGCCCTTGCTGCTGCCGTACACAAACGTGTTGCACTGGAGCGGGTGAAACTCTGAAGCCGTGATCACCTCTGTCAGCTCCTCCATGTTGGCCGGCTTGATATCAACAATGTCTGAGTCAGTGGTTAAGGTCAAACTTCAGTTAGACTATGAGGAATGTGAAAGTGTACATTATGAGGACAAAACATGAAAAGCAATTAAGAGGAAGTGGAAATCACCCTTTTTTGGTTCAAAAACTGCCTTGTTAACAACTATGAAACATGCAAGTGTTATAATATAATTACAAAAGCTTGGGGTGGGTAAGATTTTTGAACGGAAAGTAATAGTTGCATGCATTAGACGGATCAAAAATGGCAATAAAGGCATTTATAATGTTACAAAAGGTTTATATTTCAAATAAAATGCTGTTCTTTTCAACTTTCTATTCATCAAAGAACCCTGAAAAATGCAGAAATCATGGTTTCCACAAATATATGGAGCAGCACAACTGTTTAATGCTATATATTTCCATAAGCTGCATTTTTTTATCCTCTGAAACATTTCCCGTATGCCGATATTTTCGCTTTAAATAAATTAATTTAAGCTCGCTGTTTATAATAAATGTTGCTAGAATTTTAGTTTATACATCTATTTTCCATGCCTGTTCTGAATACCATTAAATTTAAATATTTGTTAAATATTATTAATAATCTTACCACTAAAATTTTAATATTTGTTGAGTGAAGGGAACTAAAATACATGTATTTAGTATTTATAACATGTTATTTACTGGCATTTTACATAATTTCTGAATGTAATAATAAAGTGTGACCTATACACTGATGCAACTTAGTTTGGTTTGTCTCTTAATGATGCAATTTCTAAGCAAGTGTGACTTATTTCACTGAAAATATGAATGATTTCTGAAGGATCATGTGACGGTGAAGACTGGCAAAAAAAATTCAGTTTTGCATCACAGGAATAAATTATAGGGATGCACGATATTGGATTTTTGCCAATATCCGATATGCCGATATTTTTCAACTCATTTTGGCCGATACTGATATATATTTTCGATATTTCGAAGTCTCGAAGCTTTGAAAATAATTATAAATAAACTATATATCAATCGCTGCATTTTTTCCCAGAGAGATGCAGTTAACCCTAACATTTTATTTTAAGATGTAACATTTGTAGATGGTCTAAAGCAAAAGAGTTGTAAAAATTCTGAATATCTTTTAGAGCTTATGATTTGTTTAAAAAATAAAACATATTACACATTAATGAATAAATCAGTATATATAAAATTATTTAATTTACAAGTCATGTTTGTGATTTTTTTTTCACGTAAGCTTTAGCTTCTGACCTTTAAATCAAAACATACTCATTATTTTATTACATCAATTACTGCTTTATTTAATCAGAAACAGTCTAAATGTTATTTGTGTAGGCTATTTTACTTTTAATTTAATTAGAAGTAGGCCAACAGCACCCCCTACAGATTAAAACTCCTTACCGAACGGCGTTAGGACCTGGGGGAGGCTGCCGCTGCACGTGCTATTACTGTTTACTCTATCACACACTGAACCTATCATTCTGTAAGTGCTTTCTCAGTTTAAATGCAGCAATCCAAAAGAGTGAATCTAACCATCATTCAGACAAAACTTTGCTTTAAGAATGAGCCACATTGTTGACGTGATCTAATCACTAGCGCACCCTGGGCACATGTGAGTTAACGTATTCCTCTTATCGGCAAGACATATCGGCATAATTTTTCATATCGGGCCGATGCCGATATTTACATTTAAAGCCATTATCGGCCGATTCCGATACCAGTCCGATAATATCCTAATAAATTACATTTCAATATATTCAAATATAAAACAATTATTTTAAATTGTAATAATATTTTGCATTACAGAATTTTCGATCAAATAAATGCAGCCTTGGTTAGCAAAACCTTCCCAATCCTTAACTTTTGAACAGTAGCGTATGAATAAAGAAATAAATGGATAAACAGGATACTGAAGCTTCGGTCGGTGAAGTCCAGGTGCCACAGATTGATCCGGAGGTCATCGGCGGACAGATACGTCTCATTGTCGCTGTTGACAGAGATGGAGTTGATGTGGTAGGTGTGAGCGTTGGAGTAAACCCGCCGCGGACTCGCCTCCACCATCAGGTCCATCGGCTGGAACACTGGAACCTGTGCGGAGCAAAGCCTGTTACTCCTATAGACTTATTAATGCATTAACAATCAATAATGTGTGTGTGAGTGTGTTCACACCCGTAGTGTTGTGAGGGATGACGGATGCCTGTAGCGGCCATCCTCTTCTTTGAGGTTATAACCCTCTGGTCGCTTGTCTCGTTCACTGATTTTCCAGAGCTTGATGGTTTTATCTGCAATGGAGCATTGAATAATCTACATATTTGATAACAGAGCAACCCACACATATAAATGTGTTAATGTGTCTGTATTTGCACCGGTGCCGTTATTATTAACTGAACTACTGAAAATCAATTTCGATAATATTGTATGGAAAAATGTAAAATTTGAAATGTTGCCTTGGGAATGAAACTTAAATGTGACCCTGGACCACAAAACCAGTCTCAAGTCGCTGTGGTATATTTGTAGCAATAGCCAAAAAAACATTGTATGGGTCAAAATTATCCATTTTTATTTTATGCCAAAAATCATTAGGATATTAAGTAAAGATCGTGTTCCATGAAGATATTTTGTATCAATGGACAGCTTATTTATTCAGCTTTCAGATGATGTATAAATCTCAATTTCAAAAAATTGACCCTTCAAATTGGTCCAGGGTCACAAATATGTCTAAGCTGAAGTATTAAAATTACACAAATAAAAAAAACAAAACAAAAATGAAGAACGCATAAAATGATTAAAATGTGAAAATTCAAATGAAAGCCAATTCAAAAAAATCAATAATAGAAGTAATATTAAAATATTATAAAATATTATAATAACAGATCTGCGCATTTCATCTGTTAGCTCACCGTTTGTGGACAACAGGAAGTGTGCAGCATTTTTCTGAGGAAGCCAGCGGATCTTGTTGATCTTTTCCTCGATTTCCAGACTCTTCAGATAGTCGAACTCTGGCTCGTGACTCTGGAACGTGCTGTAGACGCTATATTCAGCGCGGCACTGCGGCAAGTTCTTACTCTGATAGGACAGAAAGATGTCGCATGACCTTTTAAACATCCTATATGACATTAATGACGAAAAAACAAAACAACTAAAAAAAAACGTACAAAATTGTTTACATTAACTGAAACAAAGCTGAAATTAAATATAAATGTTAGATGACAAACGTAAATGAAAATTAGAAATGTAGCCCTGGCAGTTAAACAAGTTAGAAATAAGTTGAAACTTTAAGTACTAAAATAACTAAAACTGAAATAAAAATAAATTAAAGCTAACAATAGAAATATTAAAAATGCAAAAACTGATAAAAATGACAAAAGCACATAATAAAATGACTAAAGCTTAAAATGAACATGAACATAAAATAAAACGATTTATAAAAATTTTAAATGAGCTTTTATTATATAATAGTATATAAATAATTCTAAAACCGCATTGCAATGTGTATTATTAAAGGAATTGTCTAACTAAAATGCTCTCAAATTTGCATATTTAAATCCAACGTGTCGTAATCAATCACAAGACACATGAGATCTAATAATGGTGTGTCTTGAGGTGCCAATAATAACAATAATCATTATTATTTTTATTAAATTTATAATTTTTTTACCTATATAAAATTACACTATATTTTTTAGTTTTTACTGATTTCCACAAGTATCACAAATATTTCAGGGCTATAAATCACAATTTTACAATTCCCTGAAATGTCTTCATGACCATAAGAACCTTAATGGAAGCATGTCTGTTTGCATACCCATGCATAATATCATAAACTTCAGGAGCAAAGATTTAGGAACAGCCCACTCAAAAATGCTCTCAAATTTGTATGTTCAAATCCGGCATGTTGTAAATGATCACAAGACCAAGGTTATTATAGTTTTGAATTTTTTAATTCGTTTTATTTTAATATCATTTTCAAATTTGCTATAAAATTCAGTTTAGTTTTTATTAGTTTCATTAATATTTTTGTTAGTTTTAGTTTAGTTTTTATTTTGTGAACGCATTTTTATTTAGTTTTTATATAGTTTAGTTTCAGTTTTAATTGAAGTTTAGCAGAATCAACAGAGCGAAGGCCAAAGAAAGACGTAGGCATAATTTAACCTTAGTGAGGCAAACATTTAGAGACACAAAATTAACGCATGCTGAGATTGATTAGATGGTAAAAGTATACAAATATACACCATATACACGGCAATGTTGTCTCGGCGGGGGCAGGGTGTGGTGGAGGTGGGGCTTAGGTAGACGATATTATCGGATATCATGGTATTTTTAAAGGCGATTATCGATAAGATATTTTTGACATATCGCCCAGCCCTAGTGTTCTGTTAAGTACTGCTGGTGCACGTTTACCAAACAGGACCCGTGCAGGACTCTGCTTTGCGTCTCTCCGAGGGATAACCCCATGTGCGTGATGCGCCATTTACAGGTATTTCCCTAAACTGTCACACAGCTCGTATATTTTTCGGCCAAGGGGTGAGAACATAATGATTACGAAAACGATTATTTATTTTTG
>NW_015651514.1:681566-715460 GCF_001515625.1 Sinocyclocheilus rhinocerous | reverse complement strand
ACCAAACTTTGTGGCAATAATTAAGACCAAACTGAACCTGGTGTGTGTTTATGGTGCATGTCGGCAATGTTGTCTCGGCGGGGATGGGGCGTGGTGGAGGTGGGGCTTGGGTAGACGATATTATCGGATATCGCGGTATTTTTAAAGGCGATTATCGATAAGATATTTTTGACATATCGCCCAGCCCTAGTGTTCTGTTAAGTACTGCTGGTGCACGTTTACCAAACAGGACCCGTGCAGGACTCTGCTTTGCGTCTCTCCGAGGGATAACCCCATGTGCGTGATGCGCCATTTACAGGTATTTTCCTAAACTGTCACACAGCTCATATATTTTTCGGCCAAGGGGTGAGTTTTCGTCGACTAAAACTAGACTAAAATGCTCAGACTTTTAGTTGACTAAAACTTGACTAGACTAAAAAGAGTATGAACGTGACTAAAACTAATAAAAACTAAAATGACAGTTTCACACAAAGACTAGACTAAAACTAAAATTAAAACAGGCCGCCAAAAACAACACTATCAGTTAGTTTTTCCAATAACTGTTGTTAGTTTTAATTTCGTTTTAGTTTTTCAAATATTTTGACGTTTTTATTTTATTTCAGTTTACGAAATAGTTTTTTCATCAATCGTTTTCGTCTTAGTTTTCGTTTACGAAATTAACCTTTGTGAGAACCAATAACGTTTTGCGTGGCATGTCTTGAATATGTGGACTATGTATTTACATTCTCCTTTTGCATTTCGAATAACAGTTTTAAGCCTGAAAAGCTCATTGACACTCCTCTTTTTAACTGTTGTGTGTAATGGACTGTAATCCATCTCACCTCTTGCTCTTGCTGGAAGATCACTATTCTTCCACCTCGATCTCCTGTGGCCAAAAGCTCCCCGGAATGACTGAACTCCACCGCAGAGATGATGTCAGCTGCAACACACACAATGATGAATTATTGAAAAGAGCAACTATGAGAGCATATTGTTTCTCTGAATGTTTCTAAGAAGATAAGTGACTGCTTGTGTTTGAAAGCGGGAACGTGTGGGGCCTGGCATTAAAAGCATCTCGGGCATCTGCACACATAGTACCATCTAACAACCCCCCATCCCTGCCTTCCCTAACAATAACAACCACTCTCTCTTTCTGTCTGGCGTATTATTGTGACGGGCGGTAGCGTGGTGCTGGGCTGTGCCATGTTCAGACTCAAGCCAGAGAACAAATCCTTTATGCTAAACACACATGCACAATTTAACCTCATATAAATATAAAGAAACCTATTTTGACAAGTGAGAGCCAAAGTACAACTGAAACCCCACTTATCATTTCTAAGTATTATACATGTCATTCTCAGACCTTTTGAACTTTTACATGACCTTTACATGACCCATCAGAATTACATTCTAAATTATTTTATGAATAGACCTCTCAGACAGGCACTTTTCATAGCTGACAGAACATTTTATAGAAAATGATAAATTATCTTCGCTGATGTGTTTCCATGACCATAATATCCCTAATGGAAGCATGTTTGCATACTCATAAATTCATAAATTATCATAAACAAATTCATTAAAACAAAAGGGTAAAACATGGCAACCAATAAATAAATAAATAAATAAACAACTTTAGTAACTTGAATAATATCCAGCACAGTTCTCAAAAATAATGCTAAAATGACTAAATGTACAAGCTTTGAAGATATCATATTAATTTATCATGGGTTTAAACTTTACAGTGGTAACTATTGCATTTTGTAAATAAATAACTATAAATAAAACAAAAACTTTGCAAACTTGGATAATATCCAGCATGGTTATCAAAAATGATACTAAAATGGCAAAAATAAGGATTTTAAAATCTTTGAAGATCCTATAGCAATTTATTATGGTCTTACAGAAGTCTTTTTTTTTTTGAAATAAATAATAACTTCATTATTACATGTATAAATATATTTATTAATTTACATATATAAATATTTATGAATTGCATAAATATAATTATTACATAACTAGAGATGTAACGAATTAACCGCGAGCCGGTCCGCGTTAAATATCGCATGCGATTTATCGTGCAGCCCTAATTTAGATTAAACACTACTCATGCTGCATGTAAGCTGCATCTTTGATTGGATCATGATTAAAATCCAGTGGTTGCCTCTAATTTCTAAATGGAAAGAGCACAGACAAAGCCTTAGTTTGTTCATATTAAGAGATTTCTTTTATTTGTGTAACTTTCTTGTTTGTTTTAAAATTTCAATTTAGTTTTGTTATATTTCAATTTCACAAAGAAACCTGCAGCAATAGCCTAATAAAACGACTTACTGTATAATTTACTGTATAAAATACTGTATTAATTTACTGTATAATGTCTTCAATCTTATTTTGTTAAAAAAAAAAAAAATTGTGAGAAAACCGAATCGTGAAATCAAAACCGTGAATCGAATCGGGAGTTGAGTGAATCGTTACATCCCTATACATAACATCAATGTAAGAGTAAAACTTAACAAAACAACAACGATGGTAACAAATTATACTAAAATGACTAAATGAAAGATTTGACAAGCTTTGAAGATCTGTTTATAATGGAACTTATTACGGTGTTACAGTAGTAACTCTGGTGTTTGTATTTATTGTGGTACTGCGGTTACCGTGGTAAAGCAGGGATGTGTCTTACCTTCGGCTACATCATCATCTACGGCTCCTTTGACCTGGGACAGACACCAGCGGCTCTGGCCATCTCCATCTCCTGGAACCGAAGACAAATTCAGACTGTATGTCCAACACGAAGAGCACATTAAAAAAAACACTATCTGTGTCCACCACCACAAATGTGCCCTAAACTACCACACTTGTGAAGGACTGGAGACGTATACAGTTTAGTACACAGTATACAGAAAATCTTCATGGAAAAACAAACATTTCCAGTAAGTTTGCATGGATTTGAGGGAGAGCTGTTGACCAGGACTGTGTCCAGCAGCCTGTGCCACACATCTGACCACAGCAGCATCAAACATCTGATGATCTACACATGCATCATAACACAGAGGTGGGACCGCATTTCTGATTCAACATCATGTGCAATTCAGGCCAAATTCAAATCAAATTCAACACACACAAATTAAATGATCTGCAAACGACGCAGAACACTAAATGCTGTCCAAATAACAGCTTTACTTTAAAGCAACGTAACGTACAGCAAAACATTACATGACTGCATTAATGATATTAAACGATATTAACGAAATTAAAGTTGCATATACCGTCCATGCTGGGCTGGATCTGATTCAGCCCTGGGCCTTATTTTTCGATGTTGATTTCAAGCGTCTTTTCCTCTGACTCGGTTATTTCATACAGATATTCTAATAAGAGAAGGTTGGTTTTCTTAACAAAGTGCTAGAATACGGTTTGATTTCATAATTCCCTCCGTACAGAATCGTGTTTAGCTTTTCTATCATTCTATCACCACACGCGCTGAACGTGCGTGGTCCGCTGACGTCACGACTCACGCACGACGCCCGACAGCGACCACACGCGGTCACGTCCAAAATCACGACTACTTTTTTGATAAACTGGTGACGACAGTTTGTAGTCCGAAACGGAAGGTTACTTGGAATTTTTTTTGTGTGTGTGCCCTCAATATCTCAATCCTTTTAGTTTTTTATAAAAACCTTTCAACTAACAAAAGCCAATTACTTATTGACATCATCTTCTAGGAAGTGACCATTTTGGTGGGAAAACAACCCATAACTGGGTTAAATTACAATAAATAGGCCTACAAATATAATGTTGTATTATGATAATATAAAAATGATATATAATCATAATAAAATTATAATAATTATAAATTATATTTAATTATAAATTATATTGCCATCTCAAAGAGGCACAAAATCACTTTCACACACCTTGCTATGTGTACTGCGTTAGGCTAACCGAGACTTTTCATTTGCACTTATATATTGTTGCTCTTTTGTTAGATTTGACTGCTTTTATTGTCCTCATTTGTAAGTCGCTTTGGATAAAAGCGTCTGCTAAATGACTAAATAAATAAATATTATAAATCATATTTTTATGTATAGCTATAAATAATCTCTTTTTTTGGTTTCAGAGTAACAGAACTGAACTTTTTGCTGTTAGAATGAGCAAGTGATGGATTGCAACGAGGGTTAATTTATTTATTTATTTATTTGACAAAATCTGAAATGAACTGCCCCATGAATGTTGTTTCTTTTCATATCTGTTTATTTATCTGTTGTTACTTGCTTTCAGAAGATGAACCTGCGCTAGAAGCTCTATTTTCTTTTCTATTTAACAGTTTATGGTCACTTAAGACGTTGCTGACTGTGTTTACATGGATACTCATCAACACATGGACAAATGTGCTCTAAAGCTTCATCTATGTCCAGTGTCTGCTCTATTTTTCTCCAGAAGTTATGCCTTCTCCAGAAGTTTATGAGCTACCTCATACCCTCTCACAAGCGCTTGTCGATGTGAGCATCTGTTGATGTTTTTGAGTATTATTTCAGAAAAGCAACAGTACTTGAGTACAAATTTTCAGCACTCTTTCCACCACTGACTCAAGAGCTATAATGGAGTGCTGTGTGCAGACTGTATTTTATCAGGAGTGGAGCGGTTGTAGCTTTAAAAGGATTAGTCTATATTTAATTTATACAGTGAAGCCTATGCAATGCTATTTTTGTTTATTCAATTTCTGTACCCGAACACTTACAAACCTGAACAAATTAAAACATTGTATAATTTACCTTTGTTCTATTTATTTATTTGTGCTAAATTTCAAATAGGCCTACAAAAAAAATACTGTCTCTAAATCTTTATTTTCTTTTTAAAGCTGATCTAGACAAGTATTTGGAAACTATCTAATGCTCTGTTAATCCTAAAGCAGTCAAAACTGTATCTCCATTCATCCTATGTGTTCTCTTTAAGGTCTGTCTATAACTGTCTCTAATGTAGGCTATTACTTTTTTTGTTAACCTGGCAACACATTTGTAAATTGTATCTATGCATACTTTGTTTCTTTTTTATGTTTTGCCTTAATAGTTTGATGCTTAGCCTACTTAAAAAAAAAAAATCAGAAAAAAAGAGATTTGAGATACGCGCTCTGAAGTTCCAATCTGATTAAAATGATTCGATACGCGTACCGAAGCCCCGATCTGAATCAAAAGATTCATGAACCCGCTTATCCGATCTGAATCAAATGATTCGCGATCCCGCTCCGAAGTCCCGATCTGAAAAATAGGCCTAATTCGCGAACCACTATTAAACCACCACTTTGAAGCGTTCCGATCTTAAATGATCGAACCCGCTCCGCGAAGTCCCGATCTGAATCAAAAGATTCACGAACCCGCTTAGTTCCGATCTGAATCAAATGATTCACGATGCGCGCTTTTGAATTCCCGATCTGAATCAAATGATTCATGATTCGCGATCCGACTGAAGCGCTTCGAAACAGTTAATAATTTTGCGACGCATTAACTGATTCGGAGTTTCGAAAAGCTCGATCCGCTTTACCCATCACTGCTTTTCAAAATCATTACAAGTGATGTCGAAATTCAAAATGAATGGCTCTTTTGAACCGGTTTTTATTAGTGAATACCTTGGCTTGAACTAAATGATCTAAGTCACGAGTTTGAGTTTGAATCAATTGGAGCGGTTCCAGCGTAAATGACTCAATTGAATCGGTTTGTTTGTTCCTCCGCTTTTCGGTTTACACGACAGTGTCAGTTCTGCTACTTGCTTAGCTTGCTAGTTTTATGAGATTGACTGAAATAAATAATGGAAAAAAGTATGATGTTTACAAATAAAATATTCGTATTTCCATTCCGAAGATTGCTTTCCACGCTAAGACATCCAACACAAATCTATATTCAGGTGAGGTAACCGGGTTTACTGATAACTAGTGAAAAAACTCCATTAATATGACGAGCTGCACCTCAAAATGCATGTTAGATGGAAACATTGTGCATTATAATCGAGTTGGTAGCTTAATTAACTATTTTTTAAGTAGTTTGACCACAGCATTTAGTGTCAGTTCATACTGTAGGAAATCAGTTGAAACTGAAGTGAAAATTCAATTTACCAGTATATATTGTTAAATATTGTTAAATATTGTTGTATCTGATTGTATTAGACTAGTCAATATAAAAAAGAGCAAATTGGAGAAGCAGATTAACACAAAACGGGTGAAATGTGTTGAAAAGATTAATTGAGAATGATTCCTTGACCCATGATTCAGTTCTGTAGTGTGTTTTGTTCTAGTAGGCTACTCATGAATCAGTGATCTTGTGTTTGTCAGATGTACAGTGCTGTCTGTTCATTCTCGTTTATGAGTGTCTCTCCTCTTCTGCTCTGCAGTATCTGCTCATGGATTACTATGTCACTGGAGATCTGAGTAAGTTTGGTGATCGTATTCTGGAGGACGTGGCTCAGTTCTACCTGGCTGAGATGGTGATGGCCATCGATCCAGTCCGATTCAGTCCACAGACTCGGTTATGAGCACAGGTATCTGTACTAACACTGGTCAGTTCACCTAAACATGGAAATCATGACAGAATGTTCATATTTGGGTGAATGATTCCTTCAGTGTCATCAGAGAATGGTTTTATTCAGAAAGTTCTCTTAAGGACATGTTTAGTAACGTATCAGTGGGAAAATTTATAGAATTTTTTTAGAAGTGCAACTTAAAACAATCTTTTGCTATGAAAAATATTTCATTTACCTGTCTTATTTTTTAAAGCCTTTTTTAATCTAATTATTTTATGTTTTGATATGTAAATTAATGATTCTATTTGGATCCTATAACCTAGTCCTATTTGGATCATAATGTTTTTTTTTTAGTTTGTTTATATGTGCACACACACACACACAAACATATAAATCAGTAATTCAATAATAAAGTTCAATATACAACTGTATGTGCCAGAGCTGTATTAAGGCCTGTTCACACCAAGAACTATAACGATAACTATATTAGCATTCTAACCAGCAGACGATAATGTTCTGTTTATTATTAGCGCGCTGCAGTTTTGACGTCTGCTGCGAGCTCTTTAAATCAGGATGTATTCTGATTGGCTGCCAATGTGTTTATTGTAATGCAGTCTCAGTTGAATAGCCGCTTCTGAAACCTGACTGGTTAATATCCAGTTAGTTATTCTGTGAAAGAAATAATGGTACCTGGTTGAAAACAACTCATTCAAGTGTTTTCGCTATGAATGGAAGGAGAGAGACAGGTCTGTAGCTATCTACATGTGAAGTGTTTAATGTAGGGTTTTTAAGCAGTGGGGTTCTATGACAATTGTGATGATAATGATAATTTTGGAATTATCGATATTTTTTTCCAGCTGATGAACATTAATATTGCCACGTTTTCCCCACAATTATGTTTACATTTCCCTCTTTCGACTGCTTTTTGTCTGCTTTATATCTGCGAGTAATGGCACTGATGCTTGTTTTATAGCCAACCTACTTCTGTATTTAAAAAAATAACAATAAAAATACTGGGCTGGGTTACTCTTCCTCACTTTCTCTGTTTTTCCCCAATGCTTTTTGGGAAGTTATATATACATTTCAGATATTTGATCTACATGCTCGGCTTCAAGAACCTGCAGAAGCCTCATCCATCCGATGATGCAGCCACTATGGGAGGTAGCTATACTGTGTTACATTGTTGCGCAGATATCCTTAAATTACAGTGTTACTTAAAACTACAACAAAATATTAAATATTTTATCTAGAAAGTTTCAATGACAAATTATTAGTGCTGTCAAGCGATTAATCGCGATTAATCGCATCCATAATAAAAGTTTTTGTTTACATAATATATGTGTGTATACTGTGTATATTTATTATGTATATATAAATACAAACAAATGCATGTATATATTTAAGAAAAATAAAAAAAATATATATAATATAAAATATAGGAATATGAATATATAAATGTATAAACGTAAATATTTTAAAAATATATACTGTATGTGTGTGTATTTATTTATACATATATAAATATACACAGTACACACACATATATAGATCTGTTTTTAGTTGTTTTAATACTACAATTGATTGCTTCTGTTGTCCTCATTTGCAAGTTGCTTTGGATAAAAGCGTCTGATAAATTACTAAATAAATAAATAAACCGGACGCTATGGATTCATATGTAAGGGAAACACTTAAGAAGTGGAACCTGGAAACATTAGGCTAATTGACACATTTGCAGGTGAGAGATAATGTAGGAAGTGATTTAAAAAATGCAAATTTATGTGACATTATTGCAAAAACAGACACTTTAAATCTCTATTTTTTGACAAAAATACAGATTTTAATGTATTTTATAATATTTAAATATTTATATTCACAATATTGAAAATTGTGGTAGGAGTTGGCCACATCCAGAAAAATGAATTGATCTCTATGGCCCTCTGCTGGATGTATACAAGTTTTATTTTGAACACAGCAGCAACTGAATGCTACCCCAGATAGTCACGCAGTGTGAAAACAACGGCGATCCGATGAGTTTGAAAATCGTGCAGTGTGAACTCGGCATTATGTGCTCCAAAGTCCCGATCTGAATCTGATAATTTGCGATACGCGCTCTGAAGTCCTGATCTAAATCAAATGATTTGCGATACGCTTTGAAGTCCGATCTAAAACAAATGATTCGCAAACCCGCCCAGAAGTCCTGAATCAAATGATTCACGATACGCACTTTTGAAGTCCCGATCAGAATTAAATTCGCGATTTGCGATCCGATTGGAGTGCTTCGGAACAATCATTTTGAGACATATACGGTTTACTTATTCGGAATTTCGAAAAGCTCCGTTACACCTTTTAAAATCATTACAAGCGATGTCGATATTTGAAAATGAATGACTCTTTTGAACTGTTTTTTGCTAGTGAATACCTTGAACTGAATGACCGAAGTCACGAGTTTGAGTTTGAATCAATCGGAGCGGTTCCAGAGTAAATGACTCACTCGGTTTGTCTTGTTTCTCCGCTTCTCGTGCCTTCAGCCATGTGTACGAGGCACTGTCAGCAGCACTACTACTGACATAGCTTGCTAGTTTTATAAGATTAACTGAAATAAGCGGGAAAAAACATTGTTTACAAATAAAATATAGTAAATAAAAATATTTATATTCCAAAGATAACTGCTTTCCACGTCCAAGATTTCCAACACAAATCTACAGCATTCAGGTGGAATAACCGGTACTGATAACTAGTGAAAACACTGACTACAGTATGATGAGCTGCACCTCAAAATGTTAGAATATGTTAGATGGAAATAATTTGACCACTGAAATTCAGTTAGGAAATCAGTTGAAAGCATCCAGTCACATACCATTGAAGTGAATGTTCAATTTATCAGTATGTATTGCATTATTGTTGTACCTGATTGTATTAGTCTGTATAGAGTGATAGTCATGTAAAAAGAGCAAATGGGAGAAGCAGATTAACACAAAATGGGTGAAATGTGTTGAAAAGATTAATTGAGAATGATTCCTTGACCCATGATTCAGTTCTGTAGTGTGTTTTGTTCTAGTAGGCTACTCATGAATCAGTGATCTTGTGTTTGTCAGATGTACAGTGCTGTCTGTTCATTCTCGTTTATGAGTGTCTCTCCTCTTCTGCTCTGCAGTATCTGCTCATGGATTACTATGTCACTAGAGATCTGAGTAAGTTTGGTGATCGTATTCTGGAGGACGTGGCTCAGTTCTACCTGGCTGAGATGGTGATGGCCATCGATCCAGTCCACAGACTCGGTTATGAGCACAGGTATCTGTACTAACACTGGTCAGTTCACCTAAACATGGAAATCATGACAGAATGTTCATCTTTGGGTGAATGATTCCTTCAGTGTCATCAGAGAATGGTTTTATTCAGAAAGTTCTCTAAGGACATGTTTAGTAAAGAGTCAATGGGAAAACTTTTTTTTAGAAGTCCAACTTAAAAAAAAAAATGTGGTATGTAAATTATTTAATTTCATTTACATGTCATGTGTGTATCTCTCTCTCTCACACACTTTAAACGTGTGTTAATTTGTTAATTTGAATCATTTGAGTGCATAGGATGTTATATAGGATGATCAAATGTTTATAATCAGTTTGATGTCTGCTCTCTTGCTGTAGCGACATTATGATGTCAAAATCATAAAAAAAAGAGTATTCATGTAAACACAGTCGATTATATCTAAATTCAATGTAAACAACTGAGAAAGAAAACGCATGTGTAACAGTATATTAGATCCATGAATTTGGTCTTAAAGAGACAGCAGTCTAATAAACCTGCTGCTGTTTAACATTAATGTTAACCAAACAACCAAAAACAGAGTACCTGATTAAAGCTAAACACACTGCACAATTTTCGGTTGTCCCAGACGAAAGATTGGCATCGTGAAACAATCGTGGCGATTTCTGTGATCGTGGCTCCTAATCAGTGGTCCTGTGTCGTACAGTGAGAGAGGTTCAAAGACGGCCGTTGTCACAGCCTTGCGATCAAAGATAGCCTACGATACAGCATGATCATCGCACAGTGTGTTTGCTGGTAAGATCCACATTTACTGATCAACCAATAAAAATGCGACATGGCGCTAAAACATAAAACTGCTTACCTCAAGCTCTTATCCCTTCCTCTTTCGCTGCTTCCACTTTTTGGGCGGCTAAAGTGTGATTTATAATGCTCTTTTTGTTTACCACTTGCGCATGCTGATGACGTTTTATTCTTCTATAGTAACGTGCGTCGTATCGTACGAGTCAATAGGTGTCATCATCGTACAGTCTACACACATGTCGTAGCCAAGTTTATTAGATCCATGTCACACAGTGTGACATGCAATGATCTTATTGGATTGCTAAAATCGTGCAGTGTGTTTTGGGCTTTAGACCTACCTGAAAAACTTAAGCGCTGATTTTGTTGTCATCAGATGTAGCTTTTCACACCGCTACCATCTAGAATGATTTTGATAAGCGTTTTAGTGTTCATAGCAGAGGGCTCTCTCAACATATAAGATTTTGTAGGCTTTGCACATACATGTGCACCCCTCAGAAAAAGCCTGCAACCACAAAACCCCCCTCCACAAATATATATATATTATGTAGTGATGAGAAATCACAGTGTGGTTATCGATTTACCAATAATGCATTATTTTTGAAGTGCTAAAAAGTGCCCATTTAAACTGTAGCTGTAAAACCAAATTAGTATCAATCCAGCAGAATAAACAGAATTTAATGTGTGTTAGATAGTGCAGCCCAGAGGCTTTATTTGTATGACATGGCCCATAAAGATTAATTTCTCCTATTAAACAGAACACATGGAGTCTAGTCTTGAATCTGGATCCTCGAGTCTTTTTAGCAAGTGCATTGATTTAGACCAAAACAAAAGCTTTATGAGCCTTTGATTTTCATTGCAATTCCCTTGATCCGAATTAGCACAACTATGCAAGTTAACACTGGTGTACTGCATACTGCACAATATATTGCATATTTGCAACTATATACTACGTAAATAAGCAGACACTTCATATAGTAGGAGGTTACATTGTTGTCACATGACCTCATTATGTTAGTTCAGTGAGTGGCGTCCATGTATCATCTCAGGAATACAGTATTTTGCATTTCTAATTAAATTTGTGTAATGTTTTTACATTTAGCGCTCCAATGAAAAGTCAAGTCATGTTTTTATGTGATTTTGTCATTTTTATTTTCATTTAATTTTATTTCTTTTAAATTATTGGTTGTCAACTTATATTTAAAAAATATTCCTATTTAGTGATTATTACAATTATTATGCCTTTTTTACATTTATATTTTTAAAAATAATAATACATTTGAATAAATGTATTAGTAATTTTAGTAATTTTGGCACTTCAGCTTAAATGTATTTTATTTCAATTAGTTGCATCAATCCTAATGTTCATTTAGGTTTTCAAGTTTTCCATGTAATATTTATATTTTATTTTATTTTATTTCAGCTTTATTGTGATTAACAAAAAATCTTTATATATACATATATATATATATATATATATACACTTTTGGCAAAACAGCACTGAACTATACATTATATATTGTCTGCGAAGGGAGCGTTTCTCAGGTTATGAATGCAGTAAATAGTGTGATTTAGCTGTGTACTGTGCTTTTTGGCAAGTGTAGTGGGCTATATGTTTATTTCATGCAGAAAATGAAAAAAAAAAAAAAACTGAATCTCCCCTGCCCCAAATAGTAATTTTAAACATTCATAATTCGACATTCTATTTATTGTATTGTCCAAATATCTTCATAATAATCATAGTACCATTTTATATGCCCCGTCATCTGTTAGTAGAGACACAACAGCCTCATCATGGATGTCATTTTATATCCGGCCGGCAGGTGGCAGTGTGTTCCTACTGATTGAACCAGACCAGACTGAATATTTCTGGCAGCTGAACCCTTTGCCTTATCAATAATTGAATAGATAATTGAGACACATTTAACCAAAATGTAAGACCTAACACCCTGAGAGGATTTTGTTAATGATTACTGTAGATTGCTGAATTAATGTCCAAGAAATATTGCCATTTCTCACGCCAAGCCCTGAAATCAAGGCTGTTGAAATATGAATGCAATAACTAGCATGAATACATAAACATGTTTGATAGGTAAAAGCGTAAGTGTTTTTCAGTAAGTAATTAGAGGATTTTCTTAAGGGGTTTAAAGGCAACATGAAATCAGGCCCTGTTTTATTTTTAATACCCATCCCTGGTATTATTATGCATGACTAATCTGTGCACATAATTTCAAGACAAAAAAGTTTACCTTCATAATCAGAAATAAATAATTGTTTTTTTTTTAATAATCCAAAATTAATCCAAAATAATAAATAATCAAAAATAATTATCATAAATATAAAGATAACATTTTATGTAGTTTATCCACATTACAGCTATAAAACATATTTTCACATTGAATATCCTGTTTCACTTGTATATGCATCAGACTAAAAAAGTAGAATAGATAGCAAAAGTTTTTTCATGTCAAGTTTAAATCTATGCCTCGGAAAATGATGTTCAGTACAGTATCTCTCTGTGTTCTGTTTAAGGTGTCTAGTACACAAGTAGATGACATCATGCAACATCTGTTGTACATTCGTATGTGTTAAAGACTAAACTTATTTATGCTACCATGATAGTCATTAGTATCTTCAGTATTTACAGATAACCTAAAATTAGACCCTGTTGTTTGGAAAAAAGGCACTTTTTAAAACTTATTCTACTCATTTAAAAGTACTGATGTATTATGTACAAGTTATGTAAAAGTATGTCATTTGCTGCCATTGAACTGCAATAACATTCATTATATACCAAGCCATATCTAAAGACAAGAATAATGTTATTGAAAGAGAAATATAACCAGGCTAGAACATGACAATGAGGTATATTTTTACATGATATATATATTTTTGCAAATTTTTTCCCCCCATTTTTAACCAAAAATGGGGTGGTGTGAGCGTTGTGGAGGGCTATAAACACATGTAATTTTTCATTCATACTGTAAGCCAGAGGGCGTCCTCGTGCAGAAACTCTAAAAATACGCCTCACAGAAGTAATAGAACTGATGAGGTTCCAGGAAATCCCTAATTTGGACAAAGGCATCCAGCTATCGCTGTTGCTTAAAAATGCTTTAACTGATCAAACAATATATGGTTTATCTGTGTTTTTCAAGCCATCTTGGGTTTTAGGTAAGAATAAAGTCGACTTGTAATGCAATGCTAATCGATGTAGTGTGTATTACAGCAGAATACTATAATATATTTTGGGCCTCATTCTATGGTAAAAAGCCACATCAGAGCACAAAAAGAAGTTATTTCAAACCACTCGACTGACATTATAAAGTAAGTTTGGAGTACAAATATATTGCTAAATGTGTATTTTGTTGGACAACAGGTTTATAAATGCTTCTCATTACTAGGGCTGGGTTTTGACACAATATCACAATTCGATTAGATTTTGATTCACAAGCTTGCGATTCAATTTCCGATTCGATATTGATTATTTTGGATATATATACGGGTACAGTACATGTCAGATTTTCTCAAGGAAAAAAAAATCTCTCAACAAATGCTGTAAACTATACATGAGAGTCAGTTGTACTATAATAATATTGAAGGTTAGAATTAACTGATTTGTACAAACACTTAAGTTTTTATAATAATAAACTTACAATTACATAATTATATTTCTACACCAATTTGTTTTATGAAATATAAACATTTAAATGGTGGCTGTCATAAAAACTTGACGGTTTTATTCAAATATAAATTAAACATTGAAGAACAGTAAAAATTATAATGAATATGTTCCTCTTTAGAGTTCATTTTTCTAGCTGACTAACGAGTTTATGGTCACTGAATATGTTTTTTTCGGAGGTAAATTTATTGGATGGGGATGTGTGCTACAGTGTTGCGTTCATTAAATGAAAACAGGCTAGACTAATCGATTCCTGGCATTTAATAATTGATATTGTTTTGTAAAAATGAGAACCGATTAACATCGAGAAATCAATAGTTTTTTTAACCAGCTATACTCATTACTCTGTGGTGTTGCGTGAACTGAGCAACTGGTATCGGTGTATCGATACTGCGAAAAAAAAATATCGAAACCATTTTAGATATTTCAGTATCGAAACTAGGGCTGCACGATATATCGTTTCAGCATCGATATCGCGGATGTGCGATTTTCCGTATACTGATCGTTATATTTATACCGTTATATAGTTTTCGCGACAGCTGTCGCGTCGTGCCGCCCCGCGCTGTCTACACTGGATGTGACAAAGCAACCGTTGCAAATCCTTTGAACTTTGTGTCAGTAGGTCATAAAAAGAACTAGTGATTTATTCTCGGTTATTTGCCGTGTCGCGCCACATTCAGTGTAGGCAGCGTCACTGATTATAATGGGTTCTATTGTATTTTGTTGCACCGCGCTGCTCGCGTCCAGTGTAGACATGGTGAGAGCCACGCAGATGCACGTGAACACTGAATTCCGTTCACTTCCGCTTCTGTTTGTGCCTGAAATGACACATACGCGCGAAATTATGTCAAAATGCATGTCTTTGCAGGTATCCTTGTAAACACAGTTGCTCATGGCTTAGGTGAAGGTAAACAATTGATAAAGAAAATGGATAGTATATTGGTTCACAGCAGTTTAATATTCCTAAGGCTTTCTGTCTCATGAATGTTAATCAAACAAAACATATAGAGAAAAATCACTTTTGTAGCTTTAACACAGATTTATTAGGTTTCATTTATACAGTGAAGACTATGCAGCATTATTTTACATTTGATTATTCAACCAGTATACCTGAATACTGTTAGACTTACCGGAAAAATATAAAGCACTGTTTATTTAATTTATATCTTTGTTCTATTATATTTATCTATGTTTGTAATTGGTTTATTTTTCTATGCTGATTTACTCACCTACAAAATCACCCCAATCATTGATAATTTTTTTCCAAATAGAGCTTTTCAAGTCATCTGGTGTTTTTTTTTTTTCATATCGCAATATATATCGCAGAAATACAAAATATCGCAATGTGAGTTTTTTCCAATATCGTGCAGCCCTAATCGAAACTGCATTGAAACTCGCCTAGCAACCATAGAGCAATGTCCTGGCAATCACACAGAACATTCTAGTATCGTTGCACGGGTAATGTGATGTTTTGTATAAAAATCTAGTTCAGCATCTGTACTCTCTTGCCCAGATGTCCTTGCAGAAGTGCTGGTTTAGGCCCTGAATCACACAGTCACACGGGATCAGCAGATGGTGAGAGAGAAAGCGAACACGTCCATGACCTGCTGCACTGACTCACGACAAAGAAGAACCGGTTGCAGTTTTACCTTTCTGCCCTAATATATAAGATCACAAACATGGCCTCCTGCCAGTGGCTGCCCATATGTCACGCTCTCCCTCTACATCAGTTCAGCAGGCTTTACTTTGATTAAAATATAAATCATAATTTATGTACTGCCTAAGGCCGCCATTTCATCAAACGCTGATAAGTACAAAGAGTTGAGGCTAAAAACATGGAATGACAAGTAAAGAAAACCCCAGAAAGTCTTCAGGCCTTTTGGGTTCAATGTGCCTCTTATGCACCGCTTTGACCTCTGCATGAAATGCTTTGCCGACAGCGTCACAGACAGAGGTTTTACGAGGTTGCTAGGTAGCAAGGTGTACACAGGGAAAGCATTGAGGCAAATGGAACATGCATTTCAGCTTAGAATAGAAAAAAGTCCTGCTTTTTGCTTTAATGCATTCGTTTTTCATATGAATTTTGCACTAGCGTTTGCCCACTTAATCATATGTCATGTTCAATGTCATGTAGTCGTCGCATAGGTCAGTGGTAATGGGGTCAAAGTTGAAACTCTACAACACTTGACCTGGATGCAACGTGGCGCTTTAAAGATGCTATTCTGTATATGTATATATATATGTATGTGATCCAAGAGCATGGGAGGTCAAGGCCACGTCCAAGTACGAAGCTCTGCCATCCTGAATAGCAAATAGAGAAATACGCTTTACTCAGCAAAGCAGTTTCATCATTGGTGTAATCCAAATCCTGACGCAGCTAAAGAGTTTCAGTGCGCTTGAGTGTGTTTGCTTGTGTACCAGATATATAGCAACGCACTGAAGCTTTAGACAGGATGTTGTCCTGTTATTGTAAGACTTTGTATGCGGACAGAATCATAACCCAGCTGGAAAAACCAGGTCACATCCGTTTGAAATCAACATGAACCCGTTTTACTTCTTTAATGTGTTTCTAAGTGTAACAGGATTATTATTAAGCAAAAATAGGAATGAGCTTTATGTTAAGGAATGGATTTTATATATACATAAAATATTTATAATGAATATATAATATTATATAAGTATTATAACAGCATATTTATATAATAATATGAATTATTATTCATATAATATAATTATTCAGTCATTTCTAATATCTAAGTGAAACAGTATTATCAGTCAGCAAAAACTAAGCTATACAAAAAGTAAAGATATGCTTTTGGTTATTTTTATATAATATAAATTGAATATATCAAAGTGATTATATTTAAATGAAATATATTTAAATTGTTATAACAAAATATGTACATTATTATTTTTTTTATATTTACACACACACACACACACACACACACACACACGAACGCACAATATTTTTCTGTTAATATCTGTCCAGAAATGTGTATTTATGAAAATGATATATAACACAATATATTATAATTATAAAATTTTTAAATAATTACAATGTAAATTATTCTAATATAATTGTTCTATAATTATTCAATTATTTATAATATCTACTGTATGTGAGGAATTTATCATATTTGCATAAAATATAAACTGAATAAATCTAAGTGATTGTATTTAAATAAAATATATTGAAATTATTATTATACAATCATTATTATAAATATATTGAAGATATTGAAATTATTTATAATTATTCTAACATGTATATTAATAATTATTTATATATATTAATATTTTTTATTATTATTCATAATTTATTGTTGTGCATATTTAAAAATATGTAAGTAAAAAGTGAAAAAGTGTGTGTGTAAATCGGCTTGAACCAGCTATAAACCATGTACAGCTAGCTGTATTTTACAAGAGGGAGCTTGAGATATAGGTTACATATATTTGTAATCATATATTGAACCCTCTCATTTCTATTTATCCAGGTTGCCTCTGCTGAATTCGACAGGCAGTCCGTTGAACTTGTCTCACCAAGTGCTCATGAGGGATCAGCCTGTTGGCTGAGACAAATCTAATAGCGGTGACAACAACCTGCATCATACAAGTCAGATATTGTATCTGCACAAACACGGCAGTCACTTAAGCCGAGCGGAGACGCCTCTGGATAAAGAGGAATCCACGGAGGCCTGCCGAGACTCGACACAAGCCGCATAAGTAGCTGCTGAGGTGAGTCAAAGGGCTCGGGGGCAGGTGTTAGTAATTACCCACGAACAAACTGATTATGGTGTGAGTTCCAGGTTAGAGGATTCTCTAGACAGTCAATTACTGAAACAAATCAATGGAAAGCCAGCATATACAACAGACCTGCGGCTGTTGGTCTGAAAGGCTGCATTTGCATTTCTCAATGTCACTGGTTTGTTTTTATATGTTTAAGGAATCATTTTAGACTAGTACATCATTAAGGGTTAATCTACGTGTTTACAGTTTGTAATGGGTAAATACAAGAATATCGGACGCCTCATTATTTGAAGTCAATGCAAAATTACAATTGACCTGTTCACTTTCTTAATAGTTCACATAAAATGAAAATTTGCTGAAAATTACTCGCCCTCAGGCCATCCAAGATGTAGATGAGTTTGTAGAACAGATTTGGAGAAATTACATCACTTGCTCACCAATGGATGCTCTGCAGTGAATGGGTGCCGTCAGAATGAGAGTCCAAACAGCTGATAAAAACATCACAATAATCCACAAGTAATCCACACCACTCCAGTCCATCAATTAATGTCTTGTGAAGTGAAAAGCTGCAAATCCATCATTAAAACATTTTTAACTTCAAGCTGTTGCTTCCAGCTAAGATACGAGTCCTCTATCCATACTATTACTTTTTTTTTTTTTTTTTACTGGAGGAAGTACTATTATGGATTACAGACTGGTATTTTGGCCTGACGCAACAGTTTTTAAGTTAGATGTTTGCTTCTTAGTTCGATTATATACTTTTTGATTTTTGATAGTTATCAGCATATTTTCATTGTTTTCCTAGGTTTTCCCCTTGTTTTTAAGCTTAGCATGCATTTTGTATTTTGAATTACATGTTGTATAGTAACTTTAGTGCAAATTGCATTGATAAGATATAAAGATGAATTGTAATGCACTATTTAGTGGTGTTTACCAAGGAAAGCATCACTTGTACTGTTGCTCATTCTTAGGGTTAATGATCTGAACAATTTTCTTAGGAAAGTGTTAAAATTTAGTTACTTGATCTGATATTATATTGATCTGCTCCATGAAATGTTTCTTGGTAGTTTTAGTTGGTCATTCAAAAGTCATTTATATTTTGGGCGTATACATTTGCTAAATCAGGCACCCTTGATGTATAAAGTGATTTTCAGGTTTTACAATGTAAAAAGTGGCAGTTGTTACCTGGAAGAGCCGTTTCTACCCGATTTAACCCATAAAAATGAGTTTTGTTGGTCGGTGTTGTTATAGTAAACTAAAACTAAAACCATAAAAAACTACATTGTTACAGGAAATTAAATAAATTTGAAATAATATCAAGTATAAAAATGATACTTAGTTTGTTCTGAAGGAAACATTTCTCATTTGAACTGAATAAAACTGAATAAAAACTAATTAAAAACTGTATGGACATAAAATGATAAAAATACAAGATTACTAAAAATGTAACAAAAACTAAATCATGCTATTAATAAAAACTACAATAGTATCTCGATGCTAAAACAATGCTGTTGTTGGAATAAATGAATGTATTTTGGTTGATTCGGTGACGTTAAATAATATTTTTGACTTCAATGAAACCATATTATCATTTTTCAGTGTACTACCACAACGATCGTTTAATAGCATTTACAGTATTTAATAACACTCTGCAGATAGAGAGTCGTTCTCAAGCGCTTACATAACATCATCCAGCATCTCATGTTTCAAATGTCAACCTGTTTTTCTCTTTCCGTTCTGTGATTGTGTCATGCTTTTCATGGCTGAAAGCTTTTTTACTCATGTGGGTTGAATTGACCTGAGCGGCTGCTGGTCTGTGATTCAAAACAAGCCAGGTTTGAGAGAATGACGAGTTTCCTCTGAATCCATCAGGGTAACAAACCGTCCGATTGGCCCTTTTCCCTTTTCCATCGCCACTCCTCATTAAACGAGCAGAATTCATGACTGATACCAACCATTAATTGCCCCGAACAGCAGCGGGGGAGATGGAAGATAACGACATTATGCAATATCATTGTCCCATTTGATTAGTCGGCACCGCTGTTCCTTCCGCAAAGTGAATTAGTTCATTCGAGAGATATGTCAGTGGGTAATATAAAGCGAAAATTAAAAATGACTGAGCTGTAGCTCACGTTTGGTCTTTCCTGTTCCACAGAATCGTGCTGTTGGCTGGCGGTGAGGCCATATGATGGTGTTGGAAAATGCGACGGCTGGTTTGCATTGCCACGGACAACTGCTGTTCTCTCTATTGAGTTACAGGACAGACTGCCAGGCGCTGCGGTTTCAGGCCAATGAATAGGGTAAAAGCCTGTGAAATGATGTCTGCGTCAAAGTTTTGGCTGCTATACGGCTCCGAACCTTAGTCTGGAATCTTTATAGGCCATCATATTTAATTAAAGCTAATAGGCCTCGGATGTAAAAAGTAAATAAATGTTTCATTCAGAAATCAAATGAAAAATCCTGTGGCCCAAACCAGCCATTTAAAGCGGCGTGCTTTAAACCCGTCTCTGTGATTGCTGGTAAATGTTTAATTTCTTTATTAAAAGTCTTATGAGTCAAGATGGGCTGAATAACGAGGCTTTAATTTGATTTCAGATAAAATCATCGAAATTTATTCAAATCATTTATTCAAATCAATAAATAATTTATTGTGAATTATTTTTTGTAAAGTAAACATTTTCTTGTTGTTCTGCATAATTAACTGGCAAACAAGATGTCAAAGGCAGAAATTCTTCAAATGGAATTTTTCTCAAAGCAATATTTTAATTTATTCACTTTTTTTCATGCTATCCATATATTATTTCAGTTTATTCACACACTTTTTTTTTCTCAGTGAGGGACATGTACACACACACACACACACACACACACCACTGTATATATATATTTATATATATATATATAATTCAAACTATTAATAAAAACTACAATAGTATCACACTGTTGTTGGTATAAATTTATGTATTTTGGTAAATAATATTTTGGACTTGAATAAACCTGTTAATATATGTCACGATCCACACTGGGAGAACGGGAACGAAGGAGCGAGGAGACGAGGAGTAATGCAAAATCCAAAGTAGTTAATGAACACAAAGCTAGGAACACGGGAAACACTGAGAACACGAAATGGCATTTAACAGCAGACGCTAGGCATTAGGAAACACTCAGTTTAAGTAATGGAGCAAACAAAGGAACTGACGAGATGATTAATAAACACATGTGGAAACTAATGGACTATAATGAGGACAGGAACAGGAAGATAACCAAATAAGGGCATAAAAATAACATGGAGCACGTGGGGAAGGAAAACACAACACAAGACATGGAACAGAGTCTGACAATATAGATGTTACCGTTTTTTTCAGTGTACTACCACAAGGATTGTTTAATAGCGTTTAGTAATTTAATAACAGACTCGGCAGATAGTCGTTCTTAACTGCTTACGTAACATCATCCAGCGTCTCATGTTTCAAATGTCAACCTGTTTTTCTCTTTCCGTTCTGTGATTGTGTCATGCTTTTCATGGCTGAAAGCTTTTTTACTCATGTGGGTTGAATTGACCTGAGCGGCTGCTGGTCTGTGATTCAAAACAAGCCAGGTTTGAGAGAATGACGAGTTTCCTCTGAATCCATCATCTGATTGCCATGCGAGTGTCTGATTTGACCTGATGACATCATAATGGGCAACACTTTACCCCGTCTTGATTGGTGGAAGAGGGTAACAAACCGTCCGATTGGCGCTTTTCCCTTTTCCATCGCCACTCCTCATTAAACGAGCAGAATTCATGACTGATACCAACCATTAACTGCCCCGAACAGCAGCGGGGGAGATGGAAGATTACGACATTATGCAATATCATTGTCCCATTTGATTAGTCGGCACCGCTGTTCCTTCCGCAAAGTGAATTAGTTCATTCGAGAGATATGTCAGTGGGTAATATAAAGCGAAAATTAAAAATGACTGAGCTGTAGCTCACGTTTGGTCTTTCCTGTTCCACAGAATCGTGCTGTTGGCTGGCGGTGAGGCCATATGATGGTGTTGGAAAATGCGACGGCTGGTTTGCATTGCCACGGACAACTGCTGTTCTCTCTATTGAGTTACAGGACAGACTGCCAGGCGCTGCGGTTTCAGGCCAATGAATAGGGTAAAAGCCTGTGAAATGATGTCTGCGTCAAAGTTTTGGCTGCTATACGGCTCCGAACCTTAGTCTGGAATCTTTATAGGCCATCATATTTAATTAAAGCTAATAGGCCTCGGATGTAAAAAGTAAATAAATGTTTCATTCAGAAATCAAATGAAAAATCCTGTGGCCCAAACCAGCCATTTAAAGCGGCGTGCTTTAAACCCGTCTCTGTGATTGCTGGTAAATGTTTAATTTCTTTATTAAAAGTCTTATGAGTCAAGATGGGCTGAATAACGAGGCTTTAATTTGATTTCAGATAAAATCATCGAAATTTATTCAAATCATTTATTCAAATCAATAAATCATTTATTGTGAATTATTTTTTGTAAAGTAAACATTTTCTTGTTGTTCTGCATAATTAACTGGCAAACAAGATGTCAAAGGCAGAAATTCTTCAAATGGAATTTTTCTCAAAGCAATATTTTAATTTATTCACTTTTTTTCATGCTATCCATATATTATTTCAGTTTATTCACACACTTTTTTTTTCTCAGTGAGGGACATGTACACACACACACACACACACACACACACACATATATACACTTAATAAATAAATTAAAAAGAAAAAAAATATATATATACACTTAGTAAATAAATAACAAAAAAAAAACATATATATACATACACATATATACATCATATCGTATTTAGATTTCTATCGTTAAACAGAAATTATTAAAACATTATTATTTATTTTTAATATAATAAAATTACACAGATACATATGATAAAACAGAACAAGTAAATAATGGAGATTCAAAAATGACTATTTTTAAAAAATATATTAAATATAAATGACATTTTAAAAATGTAGATGTATCACTGTCTGACAATATTATATACATTATATATTTACATTTCTTATACAAATTTATTCAAAGATTATTTATTATTCATATAATTTATTATTATTTTTGAAACAGTAACAGTAAAACAGTAATAGTAAATAAAATGGTAAAAAGTATATAAATGGAGATTCAAAAACAGCTATAGTTTTGTTAAATAAATTTGAAATATAAATTACATCAGTTTCACTTAAAATATTTGACTGACAATTTTATTATGTATATCATATATTTAGATTTATAAATGTAAACATAAATTACATAAGTATTTAAACAACTATATTTAAATTTAAACAAACACAAATACATGCATACATATTTATGAATATACAGTAAAACAGAACATAATATACAGAACAGAATATATTCCATTTATTGGATATATTAAATATAAATTACATAGTAAAATATTCTATTTATTGTAGGTCATTTGTTAAGTGTGTTGAAACGTTATCTATTCAAGCTTTTTCATGTTGAACTTTAGTGACATTTCTTGGTTTTGTAAGCTGCGTGTTTTAAATCAGAGCCGTTTGGTTGTGTTAATGAATTAATTTACTTTTTCCTAAACCGTGAAAGCTAATTTCAATTACACTTCTGAGAAAAACGACCATCCAGAGACAATGTTTTGGGCTGCATTTGCAAATCTCACATCTGTTTAAGTTCTGACTGAAGCTGGAGGCCTTCCATCTCTCCTCAAACATCATCTCGTGTGTTCATCAGAGTGATTCTCGTAGTCCGTCTTTAAACGAGCACAATTAAGTCCTCTCACTTCTTTAATTGAAATGAATGAGATGAAAAAGCGAGCTAGATTGCAAAATGAAAACCCAAGCAAACAATCTCTGACATCAGACGAGGTTGTTATACTCTTAATGACATTACCGACATGACGAGCACAATAACAACAACAGTCAGGCGAAATAAAACTCAATAACACGCCTGACGGATATCAGCCTCGTATATGAAAAGCAGCTGAAATAATTGTTTTTCCACCTCATTATAATGGCGCTAATCTCTCAGGGGACGCCCGCGGTACAGCCAGAGGGTTCTTGTGGACTCTGGTTTAATTTCTGCTAGATTCAATATTAACTGTTTAATTAACACAGCTGAAGAGCATTATTGAATTGGAAATGAAGATCTACTCAAGGTAACCTCGTTGGTCCGTCGCAGATGAATGCAGGCCGGGCATAAATGAACTAAATTAAGAATCAGGAAGACACAGCTGTTGTCTTGGAAGACGTTCTCTCAGGAGACCCGAGGCACCTTTGAGGAGCAAAGGAGCAGAAAGGAGAGGTTTTCTTGTCCGGAAAGATGAGTCTGCCATGTGTTCATAAAACTGCCCTATTTTTCCCAAAACAGTCTGGGAAAAAAAGCTGAGATTGTACCTTTATCTCCTCACACACGAACACACACACACACTCCTGCCAAACCCAAAATGTCGTCTTCAGCAGTGTTGTGGTTTATTCAGAGATGTAGGATGATGAAATCCTTGTGTCACACTGCTATATTATTATGGGCCATTGCTATCTAAATGCTACTCATTTAATTAATCAAATGAACATGTCTAATGAAGCCACTATTGATAATCACATAACACAAGCAGCCCTAATTTGAGCACCTCAAATTTATGTATATATAGGTCTTTTCTAATAAAAATAGCAAACTTGCATATGTTTTAGTTAGTATAAAAAAAACTAAATATAAAGTATATAGATTTTTTCTAAGACAACTAACAAATTTGATTTTACTAGTCATTGTTTCATCTTTAAAAATTAAGCACCTGAGTTAAATATATGAGTGTCACAGCAAAGTGTCTGAATACTTAGGACCATGTGATTATTTCAGTTTTTCTTTTTTAATAAATCTGCAAAAATGTCAACAATTCTGTGTTTTTCTGTCAATATGGGGTGCTGTGTGTACATTAATGAGGGAAAAAAATAACTTAAATGATTTTAGCAAATGGCTGCAATATAACAAAGAGTGAAAAATTTAAGGGGGTCTGAATACTTTCCGTACCCACTGTATATATATATATAGTAAAAAAGATGTTCAGTTTTATTTAGAAAAACAAAATTAATATTTTTACAAAACATTTTATTTGTATTTATTTATTTATTTTGCGCAACACACTTTTGCCATTCTTTGTAAAACTCCTCCCAGCGTTGTTGCAGAAGTTCTCACATATGTATTTGTTCTTGTATGTTTCTTTGCTTTCACTCTTCTGTCCAGTTGATCTCAGAGCAGCTCAATGAAGTCTAAATCCAGAGACTGCGATGGCCATTCCAGCATGGTTGTTTCATTATCTTGCTGTAGGATGAATCCCTGACCAGAGGGTATTGCATGCTGCTGTAAAATGTTTTGGTCATGTTTTTGTTCAGGGTGCCACTCACTCATTCACTGACTCTGTATACAGCAAAAAAGCCCCAGACCTTCACGTTTCCACCTCCACGTTTGACTCGTTCCTCCTCCATCCTTTCACCTACTCAACACCCTACAAAAAACCTGTGTGACAAACACAAGATTTCACATTTTGACTCATCGGTCGAGATCTTCCACCTCCAGCAGTTCACTGGCATTGCCCAGGTAAGCCTCTTTTTCTCATTAATTTCTCTTTCCTTTGCAACGTACATATACTCTCAGGAAAAAGGATACAAAAGCCGTCACTGGGGCTGTACCTTTTGTACCTTTGTACCTAATTTACCTCAAAAGGATGTGGACATATTTGTAATTCAAAGGGACATATAAGTACCTAAAGTTTACATATTAGTTCATTTTGTAAGCTGTCAACCCCAGAGCCGGCTTTTGTACTGTAGTGTTGATATAATATAATGTTGATATACTGTCATTTGTATTTGTGTTGTGTTTTTCTTGCTTGCTATACTACTATTATATATCAGTATTTTTTTGTAGAGAATTTATTGTGAAAAAAGCTTTACAAATATATATGGATTGAACATGCTTCTCAAATATTTTACAATTAGTAAAAAATATAAAAATGAAAATGTATAAAATATAGCTAATTTTAAGAAATGTTTCTTGACAATTATATATATATATATATATATATATACACTGTATATATATATATATAAATAATTTCTAAAATGTTTTTACTAAAAGTAAAATATTCAAGAAACATTAAATACATTTTAAATATTAAATACATTAAAATATGAAATATATTTAAATAGAAACGTTCATTAAATCATATTTCACAATATTATAATGATTTGTACAACACACGCACACACACACACACACACACACACACCTAAAACCTATAAATAAAACAGTATTTTACAGTAAATATTTTGATTATTTGTTTTTTCTTTATATTTTAGGAAGGAGGTTATCATAATTGTAGGTCCTTTGCACCACAAAGTTTGAAGCAAGTATCTACTTTCATAAGTAACTTACACAAAACTACATGTAAGGTACCTTCACGTCATAACACGAGGGAATTCGAGCAGAAGGCCACCTAATTGCACTTGATTGTGCATGATCTGTCTGAACGAAGACTGCATAATTACATCTTCAGGTCTTTCAAACAGATGGCCTCGTGAAAATGAAGCTGCGTGTCCACAATAGAAACTTCACACCGACTAACCTTATTCGGCAGCCGCTCGGAAAAGGTAGACTGTGATCTCAGTTTCTTTCATTCATTTAAAAAACGCCACCTTTTCATCCTCTCCCGCTCTCACAGCGAGGCTAAGTATGAGAACAATGTCACCTTTCTTGTCTTCGAGGATTTGCGTCATTGTAACCTCTGTGGCCCCAGCCAATCATGCATGTCTGATATTAGAATACTTCCGCTTTAATTATCTCGTCTAGATTCTCCATCCTTCATTATATTAGGAGGGCATTATATTCTGTGCCCTTGACCCATGGACGGCGTATTTCTAGGTTGAGAAGACCGACATTGAGGAGTAACTAACTAAAGTAGCAATGCTGCTAACTAAATCTGTCGGTAGCATGGCATTTACCTTTAGGCATTTCACATTTAGTCATCGTAGTTTAGCTTTGCCAGTAATGAGCTACTTTTTTTCTAACAATTGTGGTGTAGCTTGACGAAACGCTGCACTGCTGGTTTTTATGTCATATTGTTTGTGCACGCTGTTTTTGTGAGCTGTATAATCAAATGCGCTGTTTAAATTTCCAATTACTCTCATGTTGTGCTGAGAATTCAGGGCATGAGCACTACCGGCCAAAAGTTTAAAATAATTAAGTTTTTATATTATTATTATTATAATATAGTTAATTATAATGAATTAAATATATTACAATATAATTAATTATTAATTATAATGTAATTATTATTATATTATTATTTAATAACTGTTTTCTTTTTGAATATATTGCAAAATGTAATTTATTCCTGTGATGCAAAGCTACATTTTCAGCATCAATACTCCAGGCTTCAGTGACACATGATCCTTCAGAAATCATTCTAATATGCAAGTAAATGTGGCTGTCAAAATCTCAAACACTGAGAGTGTGAACATAGACTAACATGCAGATTTAGTGCTCAAATTATCAGTGTCGAAAACTGTTGTGCAGCTTATTATTTTGGGGTAAACCGTGATACTAATTAATTTCAGGATTCTTTGATAGAAAGAAAGTTCAAAAGAACAGCATTTATTTAAAATAGAAATCATTTATAACATTATTTTCTATTACTTTTGATCAATTTAATACATCCCTGCTGAACAAATAAAAGAAAGAATGAATGAATGAATAAATAAATAAATAAATAAACAAATAAATAAATAATCAGCAAAAACGTTTTTTTTTTCTTCATTTATAATATGAAAAAAATATATAGAAGTAAAATATTTATATAATATGTATATAGAAAATTCAGCATTGTCATGGCATCAATAAATTACATTTTAAATATATATTCTTATGCAGTAATAAGAAATTTTATAAAAAAAATTTATAAAAATTTGACTTTGGATGAACAGTTTAAATTTTGTCTACTTTTATTAGTTGAATTTAGTGTACATTTTTTCTCATTTAAATCCTCATTGCTTTTGTGCCAGATAAATTAAAGAAATTAAAATCTATAATTCTAATTATTAAATTATATAATTAGGCCTGTATATTTTAAAGGATAACTGCTTATCTATAACACTCTGTAGTGTAGATAACTACTTTTTCTTGAGTATTTGAATTGTAAGCAGCTTGGCAGGCTTCTCCAACGCTGCAGAAGATGTATAGTGTATAATGCCAGCCAGTGTTTTTACCAGCCACGTGCTTGTATTTTGTGAATCTTCTAGATGTGCGTGAGTCCCGAAATGAGATTTATATTTCTTGGAGAGGTCCAACTAGGTGCGACAAACTATATCAACACGCTACAACTTTATTGCAGCTTTATTGCGTCTGGGAAATGCGGCCCCTCGTGTATAAGCGCCTGCCAGAGTTAGAGCTGTTTACAACTTTTGTTTCGGGGACAGAAGAAAGCGCGACTAAATAAATAAATAAATCCATAATGCATAAAAATTTTGTCACCCGTAGCCCCGGGACAAAAGTGGGAGGATTTCGATGAAATTGGAGTGTCAGGCGAATCCACTCTACTGGAATGACACGCCCCGCAGCTACTGTCCCACAATACAACCTGTTCGCCTCATAGGGGTGGTATTACCTATTCATCAGAGCAGCCAGGCTACTCACTATGCAAATCGAATGCTAAAACATCCAGCCGGTCTCTCAACTTTTCATTCACGCCGACTCGACCTCCGAGGCTCTCTTTGAAATCGTCGCGGCTAATTAATGGCGCGTGCATTTCGCCGGCTGACGAATCTGCTCAGATGCTTTGTTTAAGTTCGCGTCTGAGCGTCGACATTAATAATAATAAGACTGTGCTAAACTTCTCATTTCGAAACGCCTTTGTCCTACTTTGCCCTTAATCTCGTCCTCTGGAATAGCGATCCCAGGGCTCCTGCCAGTGTTTACTTTGGCGAATCCGGGTTTGAAAAGAGCGAGACTCAAGAATGCATTAATTTGAAGGCTTCAAACACTTGGCAGAAATCTGAATCATTTTGATATCACCCTGGGAGGAAATTTGATGCTGTCACACCAGTCCAATTTAAGCGGGGGATTTGCAGCATGAAATGCCTTCCATTGCCGAGATTGCTACTTGACGGAGAGAGCCGCTTGCGCTGCCATTTACCCAGGCAGTCTTTTTAAGGATGACTTGATTTTTCCCACAGAGATCAGTGCTGACGCAGAGAGAGAGAGAGGTGAACGTTTGTTAATGTTTGCCAGGCTGTGCTAATATTGTGATTTTACATTGCACCTTGTGTGGGGAAACAAGTTATGAGAGGTCATTCGACGGGACTTTATTTATGCTGTAGGTTAAATCGGTGACAGATATTCAGTTCATGTGGTTCACGGAGCTGGAACAACCCAAAGCACTTCTCTCTCCGGTCTGTAAAACTTTTGCTTTGGCAGATACTTCACGCACATCTATTATTAAGAGCCACTCCGAGTTGTGAGAGGTGACGTATAGATATTCAATAGAGACGTGTAATCAAATGCAGTGGTTCTTGATTGAGTTGAGAACACTGACTTGAGTTCCTCTGTGAGTGTTATACAGAAATAAAACCGTGGTGAATCATCAATGTGAGACGAACACAGTCCACACTGTGTGATGCTCACAACACAGTCCAGAAAATCCTCAATCTGTTGTGTCGAAGGACAGATTTTGAACCTGAGGCCGCTTGCATTAAAACAGTCATATTTGCATTTTATTATTTCACAAATTATGTAATACATATGTGTGCATTTCATTAAATGTTCACTAGGGATGCATGATGTATAAGTACCGTGTTAGATATTATATAGTGCTGTCAAACGATTAAAGGGTTAGTTCACCCAAAAATGAAAATTCTGTCATTAATCACTCACCCTCATGTCGTTTCAAACCCGTAAGACCTTCGTTCATCTTCGGAACACAAATTAAGATATTTTTGATGGAATCTGAGAGCTGTCTGTCCCTGCATAGACAGCAACGCAACTGAAATGTTCCCAAGTCCAGAAACGTAGCAAGGAGATCTGTAAAATAATCCATGTGACATCAGTGGTTCAACCGTAATTTTACGAAGCTTCGAGAATACTTTTTGTGCGCAAAAAAACAAAACAAAAACTACTTTATTCAACAATTCGTCTCCTCCGCGTCACCCTGTAAACAGCGTATGCGTATGTCAGCTGCGTCATGCCGGATACGCTGTTTTCATTCAGATCAAATCACAACAACGTAGGAAACAGATCCGGCGTGACGCAGCTGACACAGAACAGCATACGCTGTTTACAGGAGATGAATTGTTGAATTCAAATTTTTTTTTCTTTTACGCACAAAAAGTATTCTCGTAGCTTCGTAACAGTACGGTTGAACCCCTGATGTCACATGGATTATTTTACAGATCTCCTTGCTACGTTTCTGGACTTGGGAACATTTCAGTTGCGTTGCTGTCTATGCAGGGTCAGACAGCTCTCAGATTCCATCAAAAATATCTTAATTTGTGTTCTGAAGATGAACGAAGGTCTTACGGGTTTGAAACGACATGAGGGTGAGTAATTAATGACAGAATTTTCATTTTTGGGTGAACTACCCCTTTAATGCTTGATTGTTTGAAAATAACATACTGTAGTTAAACGTTATCAATTGTGTTAACAAGTGCAAACGTGAGATTAAAACACATTTGCTGAAGCAACCATGCCATTTTAACTTGCTTCTATAAGTTAAGCTCTTTTATCGAGTGTTGTGACTCATATTTCAAGGTGCAATGCTGTACCAGGTGAGTTACCAAGCAAGTTTACTATGTAAGGAAAGCAATACATATGTTGCTGGGTATGTGATGCAAACATCAAAATGTGTTAGTTTACAAATGTATTAGTTTAAAAATCATACATAATGGTACAAATCATACATTATAGTGTTTTGAGGTCATACTGTTGTACAAGGGAAAAAAAAGGTTTTATTAAACAATAATCTGCATCGGATTTGTATGTACAGGTAAGTTTTGCAAAAATGTAGGTAGAGGCATGTTTTCTTTTTTTTCAGTGAGCCTAGTTAGAAGTTTTAGACATGCTAGCGTGCTAACAGTTAGCTTACAGTTGATTATCCTATCAATGTGACAAACTCATGTTCACAACCAAAAGGAAATGGACAGACTAATTACTGAGTAATTTACTCACCCCCTTGGATTCAAATGGCTTTCACTTGCATCCTAATTGAACTCAAAATTATGATCTGTGAGTCATTTCTTGTGACCACTCAGCTTGGTTAAATTAAAGGTGCACCACCGTTCCTGCGACCCCAAGGGAAGCACAAGCAGGCTTCATATTTGATATCTCCTTCACCTCACTTGTCTTTTGAACCATTTCCCCTGAGCACTGCCGCCATATTATCAACCCACAAAGTGAAGTTAAATCAGACTGCTATTAGATGAGATATTTCCTCCCTTACAGGAGGGGTTCAGAAAGGCATATGGTGTACAATGGTGTGAGATAGCAGCCACAGAGAGTTGAACCACTGATGTCACATGGATTATTTTACAGATCTCCTTGCTACGTTTCTGGACTTGGGAACATTTCAGTTGTGTTGCTGTCTATGCAGGGTCAGACAGCTCTCAGATTCCATCAAAAATATCTTAATTTGTGTTCCGAAGATGAACGAAGGTCTTACGGGTTTGAAACGACATGAGGATGAGTAATTAATGGCTTTTATGAATTAATTGAATTAATGAATTTTCATTTTTGGGTGAACTAACCCTTTAATCGTGAATAATCGCTTCCAAAATATAAGTTTTTGTTTACATAATATATGTGTGTGTACTGTGTATATTTATTATGTATATATAAATACACACACATACATTATATATTTTGAAAATATTTACATGTATATATTTATATTCATATAATTTATATATAAATATATTTAATATATAAACAACATGTTTTTCTTAAATATATAAATGCATGTATGTGTATTTATATATACATAATAAATATACACAGTACAAACATTTATTATGTGACATATAAACAAAAACTTTTATTTTGGATGCGATTAATCACGATTAATCGTTTGACAGCACTAATATTATTTAAATTTTTCTATTTATTTTACATTTTTTGTATATATTGGACATTCATTATCATAATTTTTTTCAGAAATTATTACTTTTATTCAGCAAGGATGCATTACATAGATCAAAAGTGACAGTAAATATTTTTAATGTTACGGAAGACTTCTGTTTCAAATAAATGCTGTTCTTTTCTGTTCTTCAAAGAATCCTGACAAAAATGGTTTTGACAAAAATATGAAGCAGCACAACTGTTTTCAACATAGATGATATTCAGAAATGTTTCTTGAGCAGCAAATCAGCATATTAGAATGATTTCTGAAGGATCATGTGACACTGAAAACTGGAGGAATGATGCTGAAAATTCAGCGTTGCATCACAGAAATAAATTACACTTTAAAATATATTACAACAGAAAGCAATTATTTAAAATGGTCATAATATTTAACAATATTACTGGTTTTACTGTATGTAATTGCAACTTTTAATCAAGCAATTCTGAGATTATGTGTAGCAATTTGGACTTCATATCTCAGAATTTCAGACTTTTTTTCTCAGAATTGTGTGGAAAAAAAGACAGAATCTTTCTTTTTTATCCTGTGAGGAAGCAAGGTTCCTTAATTATATTTAGACATTTGTACAGTATAGATTTTGAAAATTGGCCATTTAAAAGTAATCAGACCATGAAAAGAATTACTGAATAACTGCATCCCACTCACTCATTTTGTTGTAGTTGTCTGATCAAGTTCAACCCTTGATTGGTGGTATTGATATTGTTTATGACATCTAAGACCCTTTAAACTGATTTCTGCATAACTTGATTAGTGCTCACGAGGAAGCGTAAGAACTCCAGCAAACTTTGTCCCCCTGTCTCGTCTCCTGTGGTGTTATGAAAGTGATTCAGCCAGGTGGAGATAATAGAAAGGGATTTAGTGAATAATAAAGTTCAGTGTCTGATTGCGTTTCGTGTTGTCGTCGGGACGCGAGGCTTTTCTCCGACTAGCTGCTCTGGCTCCTGTCGTGGGCCGCTGTTTAAATGGATTAATATGTCAGCTGGACAGCGCAGAGTCTGTGTGCTTCAAATCCCCCGTCTGCCTCTCAGATACAAGACCAGCCTTAGAAAAATAGGATTCAGTCCAATCTCATTTCTTAGCTGTTCTTCTGCAGTTCACTGCCTGTGTGCCAGCACTTACATACTGATATTAAAAGCTGCAGTAAAGAGTTTTACACCTAAAGAAATGTTTAGAACTACATCTTTACATTTTCTGATAAACCTGTGAGTGCTGCAAAACTTGCCTCATGGATGTCGTAGGTGGATTCCAGTCCAGTGCAATGCAGTTTCTAATGTGTTTTGAGTATTTTTTGGTTGCTAGGGTGTCGCGACGTGGTTGCTAAGGTATTCTGAGTAGTTTTTATGTGGTTGCTGGGTGGTTTCTTAAGGTCATTACTTATGGGTTTGTCAATTCAATATTTCTAGTATGAGCAACAGAAATATTGATAGAAAATACACCTGTTGTTATTGTTAACTAAAACCGTTTTAAATTGTTTCATTCGTTTATTAAAATAAAGCTGAAATGATTCGATGAAAAATTTAAATGACAATTAGAAATGTTGCCCTGGCAACTAACTAAAATAAAAACAGATTAAAGCTAAATGTAAATAGAAAAAAAATAAGCCAAATAGAAATATCACAATAATAAAACAAATACTAATAAAAATTTGCAAAAGCACATTATAAAATGACTAAAACTTGCAACAGAAATTAAAAATGAAAACCAATATATAAAAATAACA
>NW_015651514.1:677745-681256 GCF_001515625.1 Sinocyclocheilus rhinocerous | reverse complement strand
AAAAACAGCAAACACATTGTATGTATATAATACTAAAATAGTACTGTTGTGAATAGTATGTTTCTACGGTTCACTGTTAACTAAAAAACATTTGCCTTTTCCACGGTGCTCTATCCACACCACCAGGGGTCAGTATCAAGTGTAAGACTCCTGTCATATTGGCCAGAAAAACCCAAATCTTTTGCTATTTGCTGCATCTCTCTTTAGATCTGCACAGATTTCTCTTTCTCAGCTTCCTCCAAGGGTATCTGTCAGAGATGAGCAGCGTTTCAACCGGCAATCCAGGAGAAAAATCTCTCCGTCTTGCACTCTTCCTCCTTTGTGGCAGTGAGGAGGAATTCTGGGTATTTCTTCAGTCAGGGTGACTCATGGATAGTATTAAGGACTCTTCTCAAAATAAGTCAACTCTCAACCTCAAAAATGTCATTTATAAATATCACCTCAGTACACGCAGCGTCGGGAGCCCCTTGAGAGTGTTCTTGTAGTCTCTGCAGCGGAAGATCGGCAAAGTATGCAAACTCTCAAATCATTATTCGTATTACTATTACTTATGTTAAAGTTAGTGATTTGAACAACCCCCTAGCATAAAGTATTAAACTTTGATCTGAACTTATTCCACAACTTTTCCCCCCTCAAATCATCCTGCTTGTTGAGGAGAAGTTATTAATTTATTTTCCCTTTACATGGCAGATGTTAAAACTGGCAAAAAACTCCACAGACTTACAGTGAAGTATGGACTCAAAACACTTTGAGTGGATTATTCTGACTAGCAACCACCCAGAGCATGATCATATAAAAATAGATTCAAACTAAATATGAAATATAAAAAAGCTAAATAGAAATGTAATAATAAAACTAACAATAATAAAGTATTAGCAAAAGCACATTACAAAATAACTAAAACTGAAATGAAAAAATAAAAACCGATCAATCAAAATTATATAATGTAAGCTAATTCAAAATATTAATACTATAAATAGATAAAATATTGTATGTAAAGTAAGTAAACCATATGTAACTATATGTAACAAATAACTATAAAATGAATATATATATATATATATATATATATATATATGTAAACATAACTAATATAAATAAACTATATAAGCACATTACAAAATGAGTTAGACTTAAAGATATAAAAATTGTATAATAATAATAATACGTTAGTAAGTTAATTAATTAAAATATTAATAATTAATATTATTCATTCTGACTTAGACCAGTCAGTAACCACCCAGAGCACCCTAGCAATACTTAGCAATGCCTTGGCAACCATTCAGAGGTTAGCATTTTTCTCACTGAAAATTTTTCCTGAAATGTTAAATGTTCAAGTATTTCTCGAGCTGCTATCATCATTCATCCTGCCGGCTTTTTCTTCATTGTCTCTTCCTTTGCTCTTACTATGATGTCTAACAGCCGCAGGGACTTTGAAATCTGTGGTACAGCTGCGCTTTAATTAGAAACCTCATCATTTAGTAGTCAAAGAGAAGCACTGTGGTGTTTTCTGACATTTGTGAAAGCCAGCCTAGATTGCTATGGACACTTTCTCGTTCTAATTACAATATGCTTCAATTATAGTGTGCTTTTTCGAGTTTTGATTAGTTTACCTATCTTGAAATAAACCCTTGAATGACGTGCTGTAGCACTGCAGGCATCTCTCGCGGTTTCCTCTTCCTGCATTACTATAAAACATGCCATAAATGCATAGAAATACCTTTTACCCCTGTTAAATGTACAAGGCAAACAGTGAGACGTTTTAAGTCATTCTGAGGTCAGATGTGTGGTGGATAATGCTGAATGAGGATGACATGCACATCATGGCCTAAAGGATGACTGATTCACATTATAGCACATGAGCCTGACCCATTGAGGGGTATCAGTCTGCCCCTTAATTATTTCAATTAAGCCATGGATGGTTAACCATCCCACCCTAGACCTTAAAGACACAGGCCAGAAACAAAATACACAAGCGCAGATGTGAATGCTTGGCCCGTACATTACTGTACTATTGCACATACTGTACTTAACATGCATCGTTGCATTACAAAATGCATGCAGATGTCTGTGCTGTTAAACTGGATGTGTTTTTATTCAGGTGAACGCTATTAACATGTCAACTGTACTTTAGCATACTTTGGAGTATAGCAGGAGAATTCTGTCTTTTTTATTATATATTTTGATATATTTTATATTAGTAATCTTTATTTCAGTTTTTTTAGTTAACATTTCGAGTGGCTTTTTTAAAAATGGTTTTAGTTTGAACTCTTATAACCCTGCTTAGTTGCATTATGAAATATGGTTTGACACGTTTCATATAATGTATGAGATTGAGTTTGTGAAGAAATAACTATTTTCATTCTCTTACTTGCTCAGAGAATATTTTGGTCTTTCTGTTGGTGGTCATTTGTGGTAATATCTGATAGCTAAATATATAGTATGACAGCCTTGAATGAATTAGAGAAGGTTCAAAGATTGAACAGGCGTGTGATATTACGGGATATATATTACATGCATACGACACGTAACCCGCAGACCAACCGCTGTTGTACGCTGTGTATGGCTGACCTCCAGAGCCTCACGCCTCCACAGATTAGCAGCATTTGGAGAACATGAGATTTTTGGCCCTCTGGGAAATAGGATTCATGTAGACACAGCAGACCTGAAAGCCTGTTGTTGTTTGATGAATGAGTTACCCAGGAAAATAACCACTCCAGCAGCTAAAGTTAATGAGAAATATGTTGCAGTGTTAGCACAGAGTGAAGCTGGAAACGGGCTTCTTTAGCAACATTAAACACGCTTGCCGCACGACACTCTAATAATATATGTAATAGAAATCCTCTCAGCGCCTCGTCCAAATGTGATATCGCATCATTGTGATGAGACTGCATTTAGTGACTAGAATAGATTAAATTAGTGTTTACAAACAACCCCGACTGTCTTAGATTAGTGCTTTATTCAAATTGAGCTCTAAATGACTAAAAAAAATGGCTTGACTTGTTGGTTTGCCCCTGCTGGTAGATGCCATAACTGCAGTATTATGTGGGGAAAATATAGGCCATTTAAAAGTTTTTTGTCTTTTTTAGCAAGCAACATAAACTACCATTCAAAAATTTGGTGTCTGTAAGATTTTTTGAATATTTTTGGACTTTTATTATTAACTTCTTATTTATTAAGGCTCCATTTATTTGATTAAAAAATAAAGTAAAAAAGTAAAATTGTGAAATATTTTTACAATTCAAAACAACAGTTTTCTATTTGAATGCATTTTAAAAAGCAATTTATTCCTGTGATCAAAGCTGAATTTTCATTATTATTACTCCAGTTTTCAGTGTCACATGATCCTTCAGAAATCATTCTAATACACTGATTTGCTGTTCAAGAAACATTTATTATTATTATCAATGTTGAAGCAGCTGTGCTGCTTAATATTTTTGTGGAAACCATGATACTTTTATAGAAAGTTAAAAAAAACCCAGCATTTATTTGAAATAGAAATTTTCTGTAA
>NW_015651514.1:667389-673679 GCF_001515625.1 Sinocyclocheilus rhinocerous | reverse complement strand
AGCGCATCCACACTTTGCTCCATCCTTATTCTGCTCTGTCACTCACCGACAACCTGTCTGTTCTGTCTGAGGGCCATATATTTACCACAGGTACAGCCTGCTCTGAGGATCGGTATGCACATGCTGCGCACAGACCATGCAAATAAAACACGTGACGTTTAAAGCATGCGTGCAGCGTGTGCATAACAGTCCTGAGCGCAAACTGTACCGGTGGTCAATAAGAATAAAGCGCAGATATGCTGTTCTAAATCGACGTCGGGAATGGGATATTGTTAGACCGTCCGCTCCCGTTCAAATTACACCAGAGTTACCGACCGCTACCGCGTTTTATTCGGGAATTTAATCCCGCGGCGCAAAAAATCCGGTCGGGTCGCGGGAATGCAGACCTCTACAACACTCCCCATTAAAGACCAGGGCATTTAAGGAGGTCGTCCTCCAGGAGTTAAACTTAACTTAAAGTTAAATTTCAATTTTGCCATCTTTCTATGAATTATATTAGTGATCATTAAGAAAATACATCTTTTATATTTAATCAGAGGGGGTGTACTCATTTATGCTGTGCACTGTATAATTTTGTTTAGTGCAGTCTTTGTGACAGCCTGTAGCAGCTACATAAAAAATCCATGTATGTACACACTGGCGTTTTTCTAAGAAATATTTCATTACAGTAAAAAGACAATTGAGGCGTACCCCAGGCATGCAGAGAGCAAGATGACACACATCATAACAATTACGCCCAAGAGCAAAGAGAGGGGAACCATCTTTCCTCTTAAAGCTTTAGTGCAGAGCCCCTGCTGGAGGGAAGATCTCTGCTCGGCTAGTGATCACAGGCTATAAGGAGACACAGTGTAAATAATTGCAAGCTCAGGTAACCCCATTCATTCTAAAAGCAGGTGAAATAGAATAGCACGACTGCCGTGAGACAACATTATGGTTTGTATCAGCTCGAGGTATCACCATCCTTTATAAAAATGGTACAAGAACATGGCACAGTCATGGGCAAAGTCCTCACGTTTGTTTTCTCCTTATAACCACGCAGTTAAAAAAAACAACATGAATTACACTTTTTAGGGGAAATTTAATAACAAAAATCCTAGATTTTAGCATATTCTGAAGAAAATGTAATGCTAGGTTATTGTCGGTTGTTGGCAAGGTGTTGCTCTGCAGTTGCCAAGGTATGTTTGACTGGATCTTAAGGGTCTACAAAATGGCCTTTTTGGCTAATTCTGGCACATATACAGCCATGTTTATTTATGTGCATTGCTCCTGTAAACAAATAAACTAAGCTGTCGCTAGGGTGTTGTTAAGGTGTTTTGAGTGGTCTTTACTGTGTTATATCGCTGGTAGGGTCTTCTGAATGGTTGCTATGAGATATGATTGATTACTGGTCCAATTTGTTTCCCAGGCTATTCTGAGTGGTTGCTAAGGTGTTGCTAGGGATGCCCAAGTCAAAAGAGCCCATACTGGTTACTACACTCTAAAAAATGCTGGGTTAAATACAACCCAGTGCTGGGTAAAATAGGGACAAACCCAGCAATTGGGCTGTTTTGACCCAGCGGTTGGGTTAAATGTTTAACTCAACCTTCTGGGTAGTAACCCAACCACTGGGTCAAAACAGCCCAATTGCTGGGTTTGTCCCTATTTTACCCAGCACTGGGTTGTATTTAACCCAGCATTTTTTAGAGTGTAGATAAGGCTCGGGTCCCTCTTTCAAAATAGGATTATTTTGCGTGTTTCATCATTTTCCAAGCAAAAATTCAATATTTGCTGTTAAGGGTTTGTGCAAGAATTAACTCTAGCTGTAAGTAATAGTAAGATTGACCTTAATAAACATCAACAGCTTTACATTCAGAGCTTTGTTGCACCCATCGCCCAGCAGGAGACTTCAGATAATTATCATGTTGCTTAGGCCGTGACCACAATTCATCCCGCTTTCTCCAGCATCTCCTCCATTGCTCTTACCATGAGCCTGTAGGGAAGTTTGAGATGTGCGGTTGTGCAGCTAAGCCTTAATTACAAAACCTCATCATTTAAGCATCAAAGAGAAGTTATTGTGCCTAGTTTAACTTCTAGGCAGAGATGCTCTGTCTTGTTTGTTTTGCTAAAGCAGGACCCAATAAGATCTTCCAGAATAGCTGCGAGCACCGAAGGCTGGTTCGGATCAACCGGACGGGCAAAATTACAGTGCATGTAGCCCAACCTCTGCGTGCCTAACTCGCCGCTAAATGAGGGACTTGATCTTCTCAGACAAGGATGAGTCCCGCATTCTCTATCTGCGCTTTGCAGTTGTGCGGTAGACGATGGTGCGCCGCATTGGATTGTCAGTCTCTTTAATGTCGAAACCTTATCCGGTTGACTCTGGGCCATCTCTGGGATTTGATTTCTTCGGGGCTTTGATGCAGCTTTTATTGCCAGTATAGATACCTTCCTTTAGCTCACCAAGAGCCGTAGAGTTTTGTAATGAAGATGTTAGCGGCTGGATTTTGCAGAAATTTGCATGGAAACATGCCGAGATCAGTGCAGCGTTGCCTGCAGCATGTTGAAATTCAGCTGCTGAGTTTGCCCGTGTTAAACTTCTTGGAAATGCCTCTGAGGGATGGAGGTTTATGCCCAAAACTAACTAACATCACAGAATGGTTTATACATGAGTACATATAGGCTCATGCACACTTTTAGATGCATATGTAGATATGACAGAACTCTTAGCTGCTATTTGAAAATTGCATATCTTGTTTAGGCTCTATATACTGTGCACAGTATGCAAATTGTCAGTAAGATATATATATATATATATATATGTGTGTACAGTATATGTGTGTGTCTGTGTATTATAAAAACTAATAATAATAAAGCTAATAATACACAAAAGTACACAAAATTAGGTCATAAATAGATTATTTGAGTATGTTTTACAAGAAAATACTATTTCAGTTTTTATATTTCAGAATTTCACGTTAAATTCATTGTTTCTTTCCATTTCTCTGTAATTATTTGAAATTTACTAGCAATTTCTGAGTGAATTTTTCCCCCATATTTTTCTGACACATTATTTAACCAAACTGTTGAAAATGAAGGCTTGTCTTTTTTTTTAAAACCCAAAATTACTGTATATTTAATTTCATGATGATAACTAGATGTCACTCTCGTGACATTTTTGAAGTTTATGTGCAACTTTTAAAATATTTCCCACAATATTTTTCTGCCACATTATTTGATCAAACGGCTGAAAGTTCAGGCATTATTATTGTTATTGTATATTTATTATCATGATGATAACTGCATGTCACTCACGTGCATTATGATGAAGTCATGTGACGTTTTTGAAGTTTATATGCAAAAATGTAAAATATTTTTTCCACTATATTTTCTGAAACATTTGATCAAACTACTGAAAGTTAAGCCACTTCTTTCAGAAAATGTAATTTAAAATCTAAAATTATTGTATATTTATTTTCATTGTGATAAATGGATAACACTCTCATGCATTATGAAGTCATGTGACATATTTGAAGTTTATGTGCAACTTTTAAAAGCAATTTTCCCCATATTTTTCTGACACATTATTTGATTAACTGCTGAAAGTTATGGCATTTTTTTAAAATAGAAAATTTGAATTTAGATTTATTTGATCAAACTTCTGAAAGTTAAGGCATTTCATTCAGAAAATCTCATTTAAAATCCAAAATTGTTGTATATCATGTGGCATTTTTGAAGTTTATATGCAATTTTTATATATAGTTTTTATCCCAGATTTTTCTGACGCATTATTTGGTCAAACTGCTGAATGTTGAGGCATTTTTAAAAAAAAATTTAAAATCCAAACTTATTGCATATTTATTTTCGTGATGATAACTAGATTTTACTTACATGCATTATGATGAAGTCACCTGGCATTTTTGACGTTTATGTGCAACTTTATAAAAATGCAGATGTAAATGTACATACTGTATACATTTGTGTGAAATATAACCTGGCTCACTCTGTAACGCTGCAGGCTGCAGCTTGTACTTGAAACTCCCATGTGTGAACTGTCAGGTCTGTTGCATTCTTCCATTAAATTACATAAGGATGAACTCATGTTTTCATTTTTTTTGAGCTGTAGGATATTATTCACTCTGCTCAGACTAATTTTTGGGTAAGTTGTTGACCTTTTAAAGGTCAGCATTGCTGCGTGTCATTGTGCTCTTTTGAAACTAGAGAAGAATGAACTAAGAGTAAGCAACCTTGTTTAATTAAAATATTCTCCATCAGCCACGGTTTCATGGAAAAACTACATGATTGAGGCAGACAAAATAATTTTTTTTTTAATGATTAATGAGTCTTACAAACACATTTCTTCCCGAAATCAAAACAAGAAATTGTATATTGCATTAACATTTGGTATGATTCAAGGACTGTTAAATTAATTTTTTGGGGGGTTGTCGCATTAATTTCATGACAGTTAAACACAATTTCTACCCAAAATGTCACATCAAAGTGCCCTGTTCTTTTGTGTACTTTTAATAGTGATTCTCAATTCTCAATATTTTCTGTCTCTTGCATCTTGATTTTTGACAGCATTTTACAGCACTTGCATTACAGAATTGAGAATGACATTTTTGGTAAATGTGCTTAACAGTAATTAAAATAGTGTCACAATGCAAGAAATCATAAGTCCTAATTTTCTTTAAGAAAAAATATAATTTCCTATTTACTTTCTTATGATTTGGGTGCAAAATTTGACTCGGACATGCTCTTGACAGGTTTTGTGTGTTTCATCCTTGTTTTAACCAATTAATTTAATTTTTTTTGACTGGTGGGAGTCAAAATCATTGAGCCACTTTGCTTAAAAACTCCTCATTCTCTCTGAAGCATCCTCACGTCATTCTCATTCAAGACTCAGACATATTGGGCAGATATTTCAATTGCTGTTGAAACTATAACTCACTCAGTGGGGAGTGTGTTCTTCTGTGGAGGAACATGGGTCTTGGAGGAAAGGTCGACAAAAGGCAGAGTGTGTAAGAGAAACGATGCCTACGGACTCTAAACGTCGCTTTGTGTGTGCTTCATTGTTCCATTGAGCAGTGTTGTAATAAATCAATGTTGAATGCAACCTCCTGAGCGCTCCGTATTATAGAAGATGTCTGACATAGCATTTGTATGTGTCTCTGTGTGTGTGTGTATGTGTGTGTGATTTACTGTACAGTAGGAAAAGGAAATTATCCAGGCTGGAGCTTCAGAAGGCTTTTGTATTGGAATCCGGCAGGGACTCTGACTGGACAAGTATACTGTAGGTAACAAAATGTTCAGCCATTTGTACTGTATATACTGTTAGAGAAATCTTTCTTTTAATCACCTTCGCCTTTTATATGGTTCTGTGGTATGACATATAATATAATTATACCATTAAATGCAGTATATAGTGATTATATGTTGTCCCCTAACTTTAGAACTATATATACACAACTGTTATAAAGTATGGGATCAGTAAGATTCATTTTAATTGTATTATATTTATAATATTTTTATTTTTTGTATTTAATTGATAGACAGATAGATAGATAGATAGGTTTTTCTTTTCTCTTCTGTCTTTTATATTTCTATTCATAACTGTTTCCAATTAAAATATTCAGAATATTTTAAGCAGCACAAACTGTTTTCAACATTTATAATAATAAGAATTTTTTTTTTTTTGAGCAGCAAATCAGCATATTAGAATGATTTCTGAAGGATCATGTGATTTGAATCGCAGGAATAAATTGCATTGAAATAGAAAGCTAGTTATTTTAAATAGTAAAAATAATTTACAATTTTACTGTCTTTTACTGTATTTTTGATCATATAAATGCAGCATTGATGAGCGGAAGAGACTTCTTTTTTCAAAAAGGTAAAAAAATCTTACTGACCCCTAACTCTTGAACAGTAATGTATATTAAAGGGGTCATATGATGCGATTTAAATTTTTCCTTTCTCTTTGGAGTGTTACAAGCTCTTGGTGCATAAAGAAGATCTGTAAAGTTGCAAAGACTAAAGTCTCAAATCCAAAGAGATATTCTTTATAAAAGTTAAGAGTCAGCCACGCCTACCTAAAACGGCTCGTTCTAACACGCCCCCACATACCTACATCACGATGTGGGAAGATTTGCATAACACAGCCCAAATGTTCACGCAAAGAAAGAAAGCATAACTTTTATTCTCGCTGTAGTATTGATGCCGCCGCCATGTTGTGAAGACGCTGTGTGCTTCGTTGTCAAAGCGAATCTACTTTGTTTGGTCTTCCAAAAGAAGACGATATCCGCTTCGTCATGCCT
>NW_015651514.1:657648-665280 GCF_001515625.1 Sinocyclocheilus rhinocerous | reverse complement strand
GTTGCAAAGATTGCAAAGACTAAAGTCTCAAATCCAAAGAGATATTCTTTATAAAAGTTAAGAGTCAGCCTAAAACGGCTCGTTCTAACACGCCCCCACATGTCTACGTCACGATGTGGGATGCCTAGAGCTGATCTGTGCTGGTCGCTGAGGAAATACATCAACTCCGCGCTGTGGATCGCCGGATCGGCTTTCACCGTGGACGAAGCGGAGTCCAGCCCGGGGTCGTCACATGTGGTTGCCGCAAGCCCTCCGGACGCTCCGTCGTCAAATCTGCCAGCCAAAATAACTTTTTGTGCCATTTAATAATTTTCATTTAAATACACCAATATAACAATCCATAACAATAAAATCAATATTTAACGGCATACATTTTTTTTCTGTTATACAAAATGCTGTAAAATTGTGAGTCATTCGATTAAGTTTGAACTGATTCACGTAATGAATTCAATGTTCCAACGTATTTTCCACGATTTTTGGTGTAGGATTAGAAAACTAGTCAGATTTCAAGCAATATTCACGACGTTCACTATCAAAGATATCAAAATCAGCACAAAAATATCGCAAAGCTGTTTTTTTTCTGTCTGTTTGGCCCACAATCATTCTAGCATTGTGTCTTCAGCTAAAGCTGAGAATGCAGGTGAGCACTGTGGATCTGCTATATCCACAACAATATGTTCTTTAGAACAGAATAGGACACACAACAGCGTTCTGTATAACAGTTCCGTTCTTTTCTGTGCCAAGAGGATTTTTCTCTCATTAGCACATCAATCCACATAATCTGCAGCTCATACTGTGTTGCTAGTGCACTGTCAGACTCGAAAATAAGAGGGAATCGCTGTCTTCCTAACAGCGTAGTTTGCTATTTTGAAACAAATGGCAACACGCTGAAGGAGAAAGACGTTGCCATTTTAAGCCACAACAACAGGCTTCAAACATGATCCATCAGTCAGCGGCGCGCATTCTTTCACGTCTCTCTCCCGAGCGCCTCTCAAACTTGCCACGACTGTCTGTCAGCTACCTGTGGGGAAACGCCGGGACAAAGGCGACGGGAACGAGTCAAGCGGAATTCAGCGGTCAATCAATCACGCGTGGGAGTTTGGGAATGACAGAGTTGATCTGGAGCGACTCGTTTAAAAAACCATTAGTGTACAGTGGTGGGTTGCCTGTCAGATGGGAGTGTAATTGATGTGAATGAGCAGGTGATTAGTGCAATGCTCGTATATCATCCCATCTTGGTCCCGTCGCTGCACCGTGAGCCTAAATCCACCAGTCAGCACACGGGTCAGTGGGACATCGAGATTGTGGGTCGGGTCGTTAAGGTCTGCTGAGATAAGAGGACACACACACACATACACTCTCTAATAGTACTTTGATTTTTTTCCACAGCTGGGAGCTGCAGATCTGACTCAGAACCTGTCGGACTTACCAGAGAGCTGAACAATGACCTATGTGAGTAAAGTAATCTAATTCAGTGCTCAGAAGTTATTTGAATATAGAATGTTAGTGTAGACACTACTCTCAAAAGTTTGGGGATGATAAGATTTTTTGTAATGTTTTTGAAATAATTCTCTTATGCTCACCAAGGCTGCATTTATTTGATCGAAAATTAATTTTTAATAGGTAATGTTGTGAAATATTATACAATTCAAAATAAATGTTTTCTATTTCAGTATTTTAAGTAGTGCTGTCAAACGATTAATCGTGATTAATCACATCCAAAATAAAGTTTTTGTTTACATAATATATGTTAGTATACTGTGTATATTTATTAAGCGTATATAAATACAAACACATGCATGCATATTTAAGAAAAATTTTATGTTTATATATTAAATATATTTATATATAATATAAAATATAAGAATATAAATATATAAATGCATATACATGTAAATATTTTCAAAATATATACTGTGTGTGTGTGTGTGTGTGTGTATTTATATATACATAATAAATATACACAGTACACGCACATATATTATGTAAACAAAAACGTTTGCTTTGGATGCGATTAATCGTGATTAATCGTTCGACAGCACTAATTTTCAGATATAATTTATTCCTGTGATGCAAAGCTGAATTTTCAGCATCACCTCCAGTCAATTTATATTCAATTTAAAGTACTTTATTTGCATGATTGTGTTTACATATAACATTGCCAAAACATTATACACTAGTAATGACAGGAATATACACATATAAGAAATATACAATATAACAATAACAAATAAGATGCTTAGTAATGAATAAAACAGTGTTCTTTGATGAATAGAAAGTTCAAAAGAACAGCATTTATTTACACTGATCTTCAGTGTCACACTTGATCAATTTAATGCAAGCCTCCTGAATAAAAGTATTTATTTCTTAAAATAAGTTCTGACCCCAAACTTTTAAATGGTTTAGAATTTTTTTTTTATTAAAAAAATTAATTATGAGAATGTGAAATTGACCAACAAGAAGCCACTTTTTAATTTTGCTATAAAGAGATTCATGTATATGATAAATACCAATTAAAATACAATTAAAATATTTTAATTTGTGAACTGCTTTTTGAACTGAGTTTTGTGAAAATAGGCCTTATATGCCTTTTCCTCAAATGCATGGAATTGGGTGAGATTGGCTCAGCACTGATATTTTGTCGATTGAAAGGGATTTCTGTGATCAAATCTTTTGAATCCATTCCTCAAAAATATCACTCAGATTTGTTCGTTTTTTAATCTTGTTCAGCTCCATTTGGTCAGAAAGTCCCTCTGAACAACATCCAGTGTTGACCAAATCTTGTTTTTCCTTTCTCACAAATCACTGCATTTCCAATTGGCTGCATGCAATTAATGCCATTCTAATCATATGGTCGTCAGTTAAAATTTGCTGACAATGTTTTCACCCTCAGGTAGATGTAGATGAGTTTTTTTTTTGGTCATCAGAACAGATTTTGAGAAATTTAGCATTGCATCACTTGCTCACCATTGGATCCTCTGCAGTGAATGGGTGCCGTCAAAATGAGAGTCCAAACAGCTGATAAAAACATCACAATAATCCACACCACTCCAGTCCATCAATTAATGTCTTGTGAAGCCAAAAGCTGCATGTTTGTAAATAATAAATCCATAATTAATGCGTTTTTAACTTCAGACCATCACTTCTGCCTAAAATAGTCCATAATCATAATGCTTCCTCCAGTGAAAAAGTTAATTGCCTGTTTTCCTCTCACATCAAAATCCACCCACATATTTGTTTAGAGTTGTTTTGGACTGTTGTTTCTTGAGTTGTGCATATTTCTCTCATGATTCAGACGAGACGACTACACTAGAGGAAGCAATATTATGCAATATGTACTTGCATTGTAGCCGGAAGCAAAAGTCTGGAGTTGAAAATTATGGATTTGTTTCTTACAAACATGCAGCTTTTGCTTCACAAGACATTAACTGATGGACTGGAGTGGTGTGGATTATTGTGATGTTTTTATCAGCTGTTTGGACTCTCATTCTGACGGCACCCATTCACTGTAGAGTATCCATTGCTGAGCAAGTGATGGAATGCTACATTTCACCAAATCTGTTCCATTGAAGAAACAAACTAGTCTAATTCTTGTCTCTAATAACTTGTCCTGAGGAAAAAGTTTGAGCAAATATTCATTTTTGAGCCACCTCAAATTATAAAACTGGCTTAATCGCTTGATCAAGAAGTCACTGTTAGCATTAGTGTACCTTTAGGCTGTTTTCCTATGGTGTAGTTCATCTTAAAGGTTGAAAAAGCAGATGCTCGCTCACCAGTCTGCTATCAGTGATTTGTTTGGTGGGTTTCTCAAATGCCGTATTTGTTTAGCCTGTTAGTTATTTCAGCATTATTTTGTCTCATTAGAGGTTGAGCGCTGATGTTGGGTGAAATAGCACTCAAGCGTGTCTCTCGGGCGCGCTAACATGAGTGTCTGCGCGTCGTATCATTTCTGCAGTGCCAGCACACTTCTTCATTCAACAACCTGAGCCACATGAAACATTATCTAGCCCTCTCTTGATTAATTAATAGCAAGTATGAATAATAATTAAAATGCAATGTCCAAAAGGTCATTACAAACCCACGGATAGGCTTTAATTATACTGTGCAAACAACGTGAATTGCAAATGGCCTCTGATATAGCGAAGTGTATGCGTGGCGTATGAAGTTATGTTTGCTAATTACAAGCTGGACGCTTCAAAATTAAATTCCGTCTGCTGAGACTGAGAAGAAACTTTTTATATCATGTTCCTGGTCTTAACGTGAATAATTCAGTGCTTGTTATTCTAAGGAAAATGTTTGTCTTTATAATGATTTATCAAGATGTGATAAACATGCTTGGCCTCCGGCTGTCATATAGAAACGCCTTCCACAATACAATCAGCTTCTGATGGATAAAATAAGTAAAATAGGTTGTGAATGTTGTTTAATGTTGATTTTAACCCTGTAAAACCTGACATAATAATAATAGTCACAAAAAAATCTAATTTGATCAAATTGAATTGTTTATTGAACCTTTAATATTTTTTAAAGGCAGGGTAGGTGATTTGGTTCAAAAAAATTTTTTGTTATGCTGGTTGAAAGTCTCTTCACATCCTGATAGCAATCAATAAGTTAAGTGGTCTAAATGTATTTATTAGTATTTATGTCGTAGAACCAGAAAATGTCCTCAGTCCGATGGCTACGATAGACTGTCCTGTTAGCGTATGTATTTGCACACCTCCACGCACCCTGTTCGCGCAGACGAGATACGTCGTCATACGGCTATTGCAGATCAAGTGAGAAGGTGTTATTATTGTGATATTATGTGCTTTGTACTGTAATGTTTTCTCACTGGTGAATGTGTAGAGCCCTATGAAGTCCATTTTATTTTTTCCCAAATCCTGTTTTATTTTTTTCTAAATTCTGTTTTTTCTGTTTAAATTTTTCTGGATTCGTTTTTTTTTTTCGGTTAATTTTTTCGGTTTTACTGTTAAATTAAATTATATTCATCAAAAAGCATATCTAATTAATTGAAATCTTATTATATTTTTATATATATTATGAAACTTAGAATATTAAACAGCAATTTATTAAAAGTTTAACAACAACAACAACAAAATAATAATAATACATTTTTAAGGCCCTATATGAAATGTTTTATTTTTACCAAATTCAGTTTTCCATCAATTTTCTGGATTCCATTTTAATGGTTTCATTAAATATTAAAAAAGAATCTCTATTTAATTGATTTTATATATATAAAAAAAACATTATTGTATTTCTTTTTTTCCAGAAATACTGTTGTGTATTTACATTTTTCTGCTAAATAAATTCTGGTAAATAATTTTTCTAGTAAATATTCCTTTAAAATAATGTTTTAATAATAATTGTATTATTAGTAGTAGTACTATCATGACATTAAGTAATATTTCTGTCACCGTTTCTTCAAGTTAAACTGAAGTTTAATTTTGACGGATTGCTGTGAAGACCTTTAAGGCTTGTTCACACCGGGACGAATTTCGCGCGCGATTATCGCCGATGTTTAACGCCTCGTGACTAAACAAAGGGCGCCAATGTGAGTGTGCACACCGACGCGCAAAACGCGAGGCGTAAAAGTGTCATTTTTTAAAAAACGCCTCGGTCTCGTTTTTTTGGTTTGATGCGCCGTGTTAAAAACTGGCCGACCAATGAGATTGGCGCTTTTGTTCACGTGCCTGGAGCTGCTGAAGTTACAGTAAAACACGACTTGGTGGCGCTCCCATGTAATGTCAGGGAGTGACTTTGCACGTTCACTCGGCTCATCGCCTGCGAAAATCGCTTGGGTATGAACACAAAAGACGTAAGAATAAAAACGTTGGTGATAAGCGCGCGCGATAATCGTCCCGGTGTGTGTACGAGGCTTAAGGTTTCTGTTTGTATAGTAGTTTTTCTCAAAAGAAACTGTGACTCTCAGAGCAGTTCTGGAGATCATGTTCATGTGTTCATGCAGAAGCTGAAAACACTGCGAGCTTCATGCGCGCTTCAGTATATGTGTAGTAAACGAAACCGCGTGTCTACGTCATTCATTCACAGAGAGACACGCAAAACATGCAGGATTCATAGGCCTATTTAAATAGTATTTTTGCGGCTTAATATCAGGGCCTTTCGCACCGCGGGAACCTTTTCATAGTACCAGAACTAATTGTGGAACTACGCACTTTTTGGCGTTTTCGCACCGCCGGAACTGGGTGCGATTTTAGTACCGGACTGGCTTTTTCGAGAACCGAATTAGCTCCTTCTCCCTCACCCGCCATGATTTAAAATGCCGTGTAAACATACTGTAAACATTGTGTCAACTTATTTCGCAGGTATGGAGAACAGCGATAGATGGACGGACGCTGAAGTGCAGGCACTTGTAGCACTGTCAGTTGTCGTTGGAGATTCTTAGTCCTCCTTTCCGTTCTTTCAATCGCTTTACGTATACGTCGACTTTCCATGTCCATTATTGTGAAACCCGCGAGACACAACAAAAACACAGCTCCGATCACAGCGTCTTCCATCCTCCTGTTGTTAATGTTGTTTTTCTTTGTTTCTGTTGTTGAACGCCGCGCACAAATGACGTCGCTGTCGACCGGCTTATGTCACTTCTTAGTACACACTCTCGGTGCGAATGCAACCCTTTAAATGGTACTGGGAAGTAGTTCGCGCAAAATCGTCCCAGTACTTTAGTACTGTACATTTAGTTCTGGAACTAAAGCGGTGCGAAAGGCCCTATTCACACACAAGTCCATATCACGTTTTGATTTAGGTGTACTGACCTACTTTTGATGGATCCATCCAAAAGTTGGCAAATTCAGTGACATTCCGTGTTATACAGTAAATTCTATTTTTATGACTGGATTCTGCGGTTCCGTGTTTTTTGCATCACGGAAATCATAAGGGCCAAAATGAGATATGAGGTAATCTGACAGCTTTGCATTCAGTCTTCCATGGATGCCGTCTCTCATCGTGTCGTCGGTTAGCCTCTGCTCTGCCTGTGCATGTTCATGTGTTTTGGAGGAGGCGCAGCTTTGGAGAGTGATTTGCAGAGAGGGTGGTATCTTATGCTTTCAAAGCTAGCTTGCTTATTGCTAGCCTAACCTACCTTTAACAATCTAAAAATGTGAATATATGATTTTTTTTGAGACATCAGGCTTTAATGGCTCATATAGTCTGATATAATGAGCATATGGCGCTCATACTCAAGGAAGAAAAACACCTCAATTTTATTCAGAGGCCCAAACTGAGAAAAATATGAAATTTGGTCCAGTTGCTGATATTTATATTCATATGTCTTGTAATGCAAATCTATTACATTTATAATAGTATAGCTGACTACTTATATTAAATGATATATCATTTGTTATTCTGTATCTCCCAATAATATGTCTTAGTAAGATGATTTTTAAATGCTTAGTTTTATCATCAAAGCTTTGTAGTTTATACCATATAATGCAGTGCAATACAATGATGATTGAGAGATGATAAACATTCCTCAAAAGCCTGATGATCATATTTGATACATTTGAACATGAAAAAAAAAAGATGTACTGTATGGAAAATCAAGTAAGTTGCTTGAGTCCAGTAGGTGTTCTTCTTGAAATAGTACTAATGTTATTCTTACATTTAATTTAT
>NW_015651514.1:649634-657325 GCF_001515625.1 Sinocyclocheilus rhinocerous | reverse complement strand
TCCTTACTACGTTTCTGGACCTGGGAACATTACAGTTGCGTTGCTGTCTATGCAGGGTCTGAGAGCTCTCACATTTCATCAAAAATATCTTAATTTGTGTTCCGAAGATGCACGAAGGTCTTAGGGGTTTGGAACGACATGAGGGTGAGTAATTAATGAAAGAATTTTCATTTTTGGGTGAACTATCCCTTTAAGGACCCATCAGCCTGCGCCATCTAGAGTTTCATGACAGTACTTGGTATTTAATGGACCTGAGCTAACTTGAACTAACAATGAACAGATGTATTTTTTATCAACTAAAGGTGTTAAGATGTTAATGTTAAGATTAATAAATGCTTTAACAAATACATTGCTCCTTGTTAGTTAATGCATTAACCAGTGTTAACCAATGGAACCTTATTGTAAAGTATTACCACTTAAATTTCTCATATCTCCCGGTTATTTTCAGGAGTCTGATTTTTGTCAGTTTGCTGTGGTGCTTTAAGATGAAGGTGAGGCTGATCTGATGTAAACGTCAGAAGGTCAATGTCAAATCAAGCCTATTTTGATGCATATACCGACTTGCTGAAAGAAATGATTAAAGTGTTTCCCCATTCGAAACGAAATGAGCTCTTAAAATAGACATCCTTAACTGCCGAGGGAGAGTCGAGCCCTTAGAGCCATTACAGACTTTTGCTTACTATCCCAGAGGACGCTGAGTAGCAGAGCATGCTGGGTGAAAATGATTTGCAATCATGCACTCTGCGGTAGATCTTATCCTGAAGTCTGCATACTTACAGTACTCTCCCAAATAGCTCTTCATATTTTTGGCCACCTACTATAAATAACAGGAAGGAGGATACTAGCCAATTGTAGCGCAGTATTTTAAGACCAAAATCTCATTATATCGCACTATTTATGGGATTACCTTTGTGCCAATTAAAATGAATGTAATTTTCAAGAAACTTATGAAAATATAAATTGAAACTGAATAAAATGTCTTTGAAACTGAAAAAAAATTAAATGCAGGCAAAATCTTTGACTTCGTTTTTAATACACTGCATGTTTTGCAACTGTTTTCTCTTCTTTCATTAGCTGATCTGTACTTACAAATGCGCTTCCAGAGTTTTCGTTTACGCTTCTGAAGTTTTCGTTCGCCATTCTGACACAAATCTCTCGTGGGGGCGGGGCTAGCAGCAGTGTGTTCTCATTGGCTACTGAGTTTTTGATTGACAGCTTCTTGACCTGGAAGTGAAGGCGTCAATGTTGCCTTGCCAGTGTGGATGTGAGCGTCTGTTAGCGGCTTCCAATTTCATTTTAGTGATATAAAAAGATATATAAAGATTTTTTTATTATTATTTTATCAGTATTTATCTGCTGCTACACTACATTGTTGAGATGATTTCTTAGGAATAGCACAGACAAATGATTTCATCATCATTATCATCAATCATCGTTGTTAACCTACAGGAATGTTCCAGAACGGGACATTTTACATGCGTAATAAAAATATAACAAAAACAAACGGGTATTTTCATGTAGGTTGGTCAGATCTGAATATCTCTCAAGGTCAGACACGCAATCCAGACTCTGTTCTCTGTACTGTATTATTTTTAATCTCTAATTTATGAGCTAATTTCTACAGGGCCTGAATAATGAAATATTTCTGCATGTATTACCCTCTTCTGCTGAGGCTTCACGTCAAAATGAAAATGTTCTGTAATTTCTTATTCAGCAGACTTGAGGGTATATATTTTGAGGGATTCAGTCTTGGCTCTCCGTTCTCATTAAACACCAGTCAGACAACTGCACACACACACACACACACACACACACACACACACTCCTCAATTATGCTGAAATGCAGGACAGTGCATTGAGAAATGACTTACATTTTATGTGTTGTGCTTAACCAAATCCCAGAGATCTGTGGTACATGCATGAGCCATCCATCATTAATGCGTGAAATCACCATAAAATGCATTTTATGGGAATTCCTGTACATTTGTTTTTCTTGTTAATGATGTTTGCTTGAGTAAAACATTACTATTATTGTGCATACTTAGGTTTGTTCAAATCGCTAACATGAAGTATTAAACTTTAGCTGTAACTGTTACGTCTCTCTAATTATTTGGCGTCTAGGTTTTTTTGGGAGGTAACAAAACGTTCAATGAATAAAAGAATATTTAAGCTCAAACAATTTTCTCTGCTATGGAGGTGTGGTGTGTGCAGTTAAGAAGCAGGCAGAGGCAAAACTGAACCCGAATTTGCTTTTAGTAGAAAAGATAACTCTCAATACAACAAAACTCCCAATAATAAAATAAACAGTGAACCCAAAACATACCTTCAAAACCAACAAATATCAGCGTTTGTGCAGCAGAAATGATTGATTCTTCCAGTCCTTCATGATTACAAATAAGGATTTTTGAAAATCATGTTATAGTAATCGCATAGAGCAATTTCTAGCAGATAAAATATTTTAGAGTTGAGTGTACTGACCTTTTATGATTTTTAAAGATTTTTTCTAGACTTGGAAAATCAAAGTTTAAAAGTTTTATTTTCAGGTTGTCCATGATTGTGGGAACCTTGGACTCTCCTGATTTTCAGATGCCGGATGAAAGAGCAAGGAAAAACTTTTTAATTACTTTATCAATAGAAAGTTTAACGAAGAAAAAATACAAAAAACAATAGCTGAAATAGAATAAAATATGAAAACTATATAAAATACATAAAAATGTAAAAAAGTAACTATACAAATAACTACAACTAAAACAAAAAAACAAAAACTTAACAAAAACTATATAGACATATAGTTATAGTTATATCGACATTTGCTATATATTTATAGCTAATAAAAATAAAGACACCAAAATTACTATAACTTTAACTAAAATTAAAGTGAAAATAAAAAAATATAAAATGAAACCTAATTAACATAATAAAAACCGAATATAATAGCCTAATATAAATATAAAATAAAACCTAATAAACTAAAACTTAACAAAAACTATATATATATATACATAAAAAGCTAATAAAAATACCAAAACAGAACAAAATTACTATAACTTTAACTAAAATTAAAGTGAAAATAAAAAAATATAAAATGAAACCTAATTAACATAATAAAAACCTAATATAATAGCCTAATATAAATATAAAATAAAACCTAATAAACTAAAACTTAACAAAAACTATATATATATATACATAAAAAGCTAATAAAAATACCAGAACAGTACAAAATTACTATAACTTTTACTAAAATTAAAGTCAAAACAGAAAATATAAAATGAAACCTAATAATAATAATAAAAACCTAATATAATAGCCTAATATAAATATAAAATAAAACCTAATAAACTAAAACTTAACAAAAACTATATATATATATACATAAAAAGCTAATAAAAATACCAAAACAGAACAAAATTACTATAACTTTAACTAAAATTAAAGTGAAAAAAAAATATATATAAAATGAAACCTAATTAACATAATAAAAACCTAATATAATAGCCTAATATAAATATAAAATAAAACCTAATAAACTAAAACTTAACAAAAACTATATATATATATACATAAAAAGCTAATAAAAATACCAAAACAGAACAAAATTACTATAACTTTAACTAAAATGAAAGTGAAAATAAAAAATATAAAATGAAACCTAATTAACATAATAAAAACCTAATATAATAGCCTAATATAAATATAAAATAAAACCTAATAAACTAAAACTTAACAAAAACTATATATATACATAAAAAGCTAATAAAAATACCAGAACAGTACAAAATTACTATAACTTTTACTAAAATTAAAGTCAAAACAGAAAATATAAAATGAAACCTAATAATAATAATAAAAAAAACATTTAGTTGCTTGCCAAGGCAGCATTTTCATTTTGTTTATGTAGAAGTACTAACTTAATAAACTAAAACTAAAAACTTAATAAAATCTAGCCTATATAGACATTACAAAACAAAAAGAAAACTAATAAAAAAAAAGACAAAAACACAATAAATTTACTAAAACTTTAAATGAAATAAGAATGAACACAGAAAATATAAAATAAAACATAATTAACCTAATAAAATAACCTAATATACTGTAAATAAAAAACATAATAAATCTAATAAAAGAAACTTTTATTTCAGCTGCTTGCCAAGGCAACATTTTTCGTTTTTATTTAGCTTACGTAGAAGTACTAAAGTAACTACAACTAAAACATTTTTTTATGTAGACATAAAGTTAAAAAGGTAATAAATAAATAAGCAAACACAACAAATTTACTAAGACTTTTACTAATATTAAAATAAAAACAGAAAACCTAAAAATAAAACCTAATTCAATATATTATAGTAGTATATCAACTATAATAGTATGTCATTTGTACCATAATAACACTGCCTAAAAACAACTTCTTAATTTCTGTCATTTCTACTTTACTCCAGCACTATTGAAACGTATTGAAGTACTTTTACTCAATTACATTTTTAAGGAAAAATGTACTCTTTACACTTTACGCACTCTTTAGACCTTACATTTCTACTTGCATTTAAAAAGGCATATTTGTGTTTGTCTTACTGAGTTAGCAAGATAGAGACAAACTTTAAGTGAGAACACGGTCAGCGGTTTCAGCATTTTATTTCCGGCTGAACATCTGTTGTGTCCTAAAGCTTTCCATAGCCAGGATATCTTGATGAAACAAGCTGCTTTGCATCAAAGTTACTTTAAGCAGAAATCCTCCTCCTTCTCTGGACGTGATCCGTCAATTTCAGAAGCGTACAACTTTTTACTTTAAATACTTAAGAACAATGATTTGTAGTCTTACTTCAAGTAAGTTTTTGGCTAGATGCTTTTAATTAAGTAAAATGTTGACAGAGCGCAGGCAAGCAGCCAGGTTTGCATCAGTTTCCATCACATTTTTTTTCTCAGAAAATGTCAAAATCATTAAGAATTACCTTCTATTGTTTATTTTCTCTGTTCGTCTTCTCTCTCTCTCAGATGCATGCAGTGTTAAAGCATCCAAGCATGAGCAGCACTCCCAATCTAACTCTCTATTTTCCCTTCATTGTATGACTTTGAGAACTAAATAGCATCACTTGCTACGGGTCCCTGAACGCGTCTCTGTTTATTTCCAGCCCCCTACCCTGTTATTACTCTCCCAATTTGGCATCGGCAATCCATGGAGCTAAAAGGCCTTGTGCGATGGACTTTATTCCCTGAGTCATTAAACAACACTATGTCGCGGGGGAATTTGGATTGATTGTAAAATTGCGCCAGAAGCCTCTCACGAGCTCGACTTTCTCTCGACGGGAGATATTTCCAGAGCGTGGGGCTTTTTGTGCTTGGCATGGGTTGATCTGACATAAAGGATTCTGAGGTTCGTTTTTTGACAGATATGCTGTACGACACAATACTGCAGTAATTTTTCTTCTTTTACTGTTTTTTTTTTTGAGGCGAAGAGAAGACATGAAATGTTTCATGCACTTCAGATGTAATTGTGCTGTTTGCATTGCTGTTTCGTTGATGTTGTTTCATCATTGTGATATTACAATCAGAAAGTAAAGACAAATAGATCTCTCAGGGAGAAAGAACGTTTAAAGTAGCTTCTAATGGATGAGGAATAATGTTGAACTTGGGGCTTTTTAGCTTTTCTTCTGATGTCTAAAATGTTTTGAGCTCTTGTTTGCTGATGACTTAAATGATCACTTACTGATTCATAATATTTAGTCATTAGAACAGTGAAGTACAGTGTAATGCATCAGTTTTGTCGCATGAAGATGAACTGCAAAAAAAAAAAAGATTTTCTTCCTTGGTATTTTTGTGTTGTTTTCCAGTGCAAATATCTAAACATTCTTAAATCAAAGATACATTTGCTTCAGAAGTAAAATGATATAAGACAAATACAGCTGCATCAAAATGTGGTGAGTTTTTGCTGAAGACAAGAAAAGTCATATCTGATAATGGGGTAGGAAAAATAAACTTGTTTTCCCTTTGATTAATTTAGTTTTTCTTGCCCATTGACAGATTTCTTAAGCATAAACCAACTTAATTTTAATAAAAAATTATGTCTTGTTTTCTGAAAAATATGTCTTAAGTTTTTTTGCTTAGGTTTCGCTTAAAACAATCTGATAATTGGGTAAGGACAATAAACTTGTTTTTCCTTTTAATTAATTTTATTTTTCTTACCCATAGACAGATTTTTAAAGAATAAACCCTCTTAGTTTTGATAAAAAATGATGTCTTGTTTGATATATCTGAAAAATATATCTACATTTACACTTAGTTTTTGCTTAACAAGAAAAAATACTTGTCAATGTGTTCAGAAAAATAAACATGTTTTCCCTTTGAATACATTTTTCTTACTCATTGGCAGATTTTTAAAAAAGATTTAACCCATTTAATTTTGATAAATATTATATCTTGTTTTCTGGGGGGGTATATATATATAATTAGAATATTGTGAAAAAGTATTTTTCAGGTCAGGCATGTTGGCTGATTTTACCGATTTCCTTGCTATGTTTCTGGGCCTTGATCGTGTAAGGACCCTTGCTGTCTATGGGAGGGTCAGAGAGCTCTCAGAATTCATCAAAATATCTTAATTTGTGTTCCGAAGATGAACGGAGGTCTTACGGGTTTGGAACGACATGAAGGTGAGTAAATAATGACAGCATTTTCATTTTTGGGTGAACTACCCCTTTAATGGTATGTGATTTAACTTCTCAAGTACATATATCTTGATTTAAGAATGTTTGTACTGGAAAATTATACAAGGATGGATGGATGATAAATAAATTAAAATATTTTTTCCCTCCACTGTGTGGTATAAAAAATGATGTGGTGCATGTACATTTTTCCCATCCCATCTTTGATAGGATAATGCGATGGTTTTTAAGCGCAATGAGAGATTCGGTGCTCATTTCCTGTTCAGGAGGGAAGTTGGATATCATTGATATTATTAAATAACCCTCGATGGGTTTAAGCACACGAGCGGTGCCCTCACCGGCACCCAGCGGCCGTCCCACGTGCCTCACTGTGCTTCTGAATTTGCAAGCTCTGGGATTCGTATTTCCTTGCTATGTTTCTGGGCCTTGATCGTGTAAAGGACCCTTGCTGTCTATGGGAGGGTCAGAGAGCTCTCAGAATTCATCAAAAATATCTTAATTTGTGTTCCGAAGATGAACGGAGGTCTTACGGGTTTGGAACGACATGAGGGTGAGTAAATAATGACAGCATTTAATGATGACTGCTCATGCAAACAGCAGCTCTCTGCAGTGTACAGATGACGCCGGTGTACAAACACTCACGCTGCTCTATGGGTATTAATTATGCTGCTGTGATGAACTACCTGCTACAGAGGGACCGATACAGCATCATCTGTATCTGCTGCGGCTCTCGGCTTAAACTCTGTGCTTATAGTTGGTTAATATGTTCATCATCTTTTCAAGGAAAAGAAATGGAGTACAAGAGCACTGGGTTTTGAACCGTAGCATTGCAATGTTTGCTTTAGTAAGTAAATAAATAAATGTGTTACTCATTGCATGTAAAATGACTTTTGGCAGTCCAGTTAAATAATGAGTCAAAGTCAGATCGAGTGCATTGCATATAATCTGCATACTGCAGATTAATGCAAAAAATGCATTAAAATTAGTTAATGGTAGTATGCTTTGTTGCCAATTGCTGTTTTTTTTTTTTTTTTT
>NW_015651514.1:643044-649540 GCF_001515625.1 Sinocyclocheilus rhinocerous | reverse complement strand
TTTTTTTTTTAGAATCAGATATGCTGTGCGTTTTACTGCATACTAAATAGTAAGTAAATACTTTTCTTTAGTTAGACTACTTAAAAAACAAACAAACAGCAACAGTATGCATCATGCATAAGTAAACACTAGTATGCTGTTCAGTGTTGCTGACAGTATATGACCTCAGCATGTTTGATGTTCAAGAGTGTCCAGTTAACATCAAATGTGTCAATTTGACATTCAAATTAGCATTTTTTCCCCCCTGAAAAAATATTGTTTGGTTCATTTATCACACTGGAAAATTAAAGGCTACGTTCGGAATAGCACACTACCATACTACTCTCACTGATACTGCAGTGTGCATACTCTGCATTAGTCTGTGCATTTTCTAGCGTTATTTTAGTATCATTGAGATACCATTATAGTTTTTATTAATATTTTGAATTCGATTTTTTTTTTATGATTTCTGTTTTCATTTTGATTTTAAAGTTTTAGTAATTGTTTCTTTTTAATTAGTTTAATTCGTTTTTCTTAAATTATAATGATAAATGTTGCCTTGGTAACTAGCTGAAAAAACAAACAAACCTATATTCTATTTAAATAAAAAAATATATTTTATTATATTTTACAAATATCTAAACATATCAAGATACATTTACTTGAGAAGTAAGATACTTTGTTGTTTTCTGAAATGTTTTTACCTAAACAAGAAAAAATTGAATAAAGTTAATTTTCCTTATCCCATTGGCAGATTTTATAGCATAAACCCACGTGATTTTGATAAATATTATGTCTTGTTTTCGGATAAAAAAAAATAAATAATAAAAATTAGCTTAAAATGAGAAAAAAACATTTTTGCAGGACGGGTCTCAGAGATGGTCTCATCCGGCGGTTTATCCTCCACAGGTCGTGGTTTCTGCATCATGAGGTGTGTAGTTTCATCTCTTTATGTATTCCAGTCTCTCCTCCTGCGCTGTGGAGGTTTTATATATTCATTAGTCTTCATTAGGCCAAAACACAAAGAGCACAAAGAATTAACGGATCCCCCCCCCAATGCACCGCTGTAGCAGTCACCTGCGCTTTTATTTGGAGAAGGAAAGGAAGGGAAGTGAGAGAAAGACAGAGAGTGTCAGGGATTGAGTACGGGGGAATGGATGTGCAGACAGCACACGTGACGGGACTGTGTAATATTTCTCCAGATATGAGACACTTACATTTACACTTCACCTGAGACTCACTCTGAAACACATCAAACGTTTAATGCTGAAGTGTGTCATTTCTGTGCCAGTGTAGGCCTATTTAGTGACCAAGAACTTTGTGTTTACAATAATGCGTTTGCAATAGAAAACATTGCATTTAATAACACATTTTTAAAGATTTAAAAAAAAAAAGTCTCTTATGCTCAAGGCCGCATTTATTTGATCAAAGATGCAACAAAAACAGGAATACTGTGAAATATTACAATTTAAAAGAACAGTTTTATATTTGAATATATTTTAAAATGTATTTCTGTGATGCAAAGCTGAATTTTCAGCATCATTACTCCAGTCTTTAGTGTCACATGATCCTTCAGAAATTGTTCTAATATGCTGATTTGCTAATTAATTTAAAATTATTTGTAATCAATTTAAATTTAATTGTCAACATTTTTCAAGATTCTTTGAGGAGTAGAAAATGTAAAATTTTCTATTGTAATAAACCTTTAATCTTTTTGGCTCCATCAAGTTGTGATCTGTTTGAATTGACCTGGAACAGTGGGCAGGGGCACTACAATGTTGCTTGTTTAGTTTGGGTTAAGGTTTATTATAATTCTGTCCTTCCTCCTAACCCCTAGACTGAGGAGCTCATAACACTTCCTTTAAAGGGGTCATAGAGAGACTGTTTACTTTAGCCGCATTCATCGTGAAACTTGCTAATTAGCACATTATTAGGAAAGGCGATTTGCAAAGATTCGTTAAAAAAACCTTACACTCATTTCTTCTGTAGATGAGGCTGGATCACGAATGATTTGTGATTTGTGACGTCACACAGACAGGCATCTGAGATCGGCTCGATTTGAGAAAGGGGTAAAGATTTTAGTAGATTAACAAAAAAACACTGGGTGGATTTTTATCATTACAGGGTGGTTGTGTACACACACTGCCAACACGACACGGAGATCTGGCATCTGTAGAAATTCATCTGCAATAACACACATCTGTCAACATGCAGCACATTTGTAAAGCAGGGCTTGGAATATAGTTTGTACAGTATGTCTGGCAGCCGTACGTGAACTACTGAGGTAGAACTCCAGTCTACTGCGTTCAGATCGTTTGCATTGCATTTGAAAAACATGGTAATATTTCTATTTTCATAACAGCACCAACATTATAAAGCCCCAGTGACACTGACATTGAAAATGAATGACTCTGGTTGCTTGGCTCTCAAAGTCAATGACAGCAGGTGATTTGAGCTTTGAGAATCTTGTTCATGATGTGATGCATTAAAAATGATGTTTTTGCACTCAGAAAAAAGATAAATGGTCACTTTAAGGAAATCATTTTGTTGCTTGTGTTTAAAAAAAAAATAATGTTTTGCATGCATGTAATTAATTTTGATTTGAGCTATAAACCATGCATTTTGCTGCTCAAAAATACAGTAAAAACTAAATCCAAAATGCATGGTTTACAGCAAAAAAATGTATGACTGTCAATAGCAATTAATGCAATAAATAATGCAATAAAAACATAACAAAAAACAGAGATTATAAAACAGATTATAAATCTAGTAGTTTTCATTAATACAGTTTAAATAGTAATTTAAAATAAGTATTTATTAATATATATATATATGAAGAGTTCATTTGCAAAAGCAGATAACTCCGTTTTTAACAATTCTCAAAAATCATAGTTTTTCATTGTGCATACAAATTAATCTCAATCAAACTGCAGTTGGGTTATTTTGATTAAGTAAAAAAATAACAAAAAAATACAGCTAATACAATAAAACACAATAAAAACATGATAACATAATAAAAAACATGATTTTTGAAAATATCGATATCGATAAATCCAAAATGCATGGTTTACAGCAAAAAAATGTATGACTGTCAATAGCAATTAATGCAATAAATAATGCAATAAAAACATAACAAAAAACAGAGATTATAAAACAGATTATAAATCTAGTAGTTTTCATTAATACAGTTTAAATAGTAATTTAAAATAAGTATTTATTAATATATATATATATGAAGAGTTCATTTGCAAAAGCAGATAACTCCGTTTTTAACAATTCTCAAAAATCATAGTTTTTCATTGTGCATACAAATTAATCTCAATCAAACTGCAGTTGGGTTATTTTGATTAAGTAAAAAAATAACAAAAAAATACAGCTAATACAATAAAACACAATAAAAACATGATAACATAATAAAAAACATGATTTTTGAAAATATCGATATCGATACCGCACTTAGTGCGGACACCCGATCGACATAGTCCACAGCAGCCCAGAAGCCCTGAGCTCAATAAAGGAATATCTTGGAGAGGTGGTGTTCACACTAGGGGCTGCAGTAGCCACACAACCATCCACAAAGATGCGCAGAGGAACATGGTTGTACTGCTTCACAGAAGCTTCAAGCTTCAGGAATTGCCCTAGGAAGTACTGATTGGATGGCCTCTCAAACATCCAGTCATCAGTCATGAGCCTCAGGAGAACACAAGAACTTCCTCTGCAACTTTAGTTGCAGCAAAAGGAACCCAAGTTGGCAACAAGATATTGCTGCTTACATTATACAACCTTGAATAGTGGCACTCAATTCCAACAACTGCTACATCAGCCCTTACAATGGGAGTTCCTACTAAAGCCGCAGGAGTATAGAGGAGGTTGAATGTATACACAAGCTCATTATCAGTCATCACCAGAGAGCTGTCACATGTCTGGAGCTCATACTCAAATACAAGAACTTCAGCTTCTGGATTCTCCCCTACAGCTGCACAGTCTCCTAAAGTGAGAAATGAAGGATTCACCAGCTGACCAATACCAAAGAAGTCCTTCTTCACCTCCACATGCACGAAGTTCTCCCCACATTGTGCTGCAACACTCTGGGGAGCTATAGGTTCACGCTGCTCAAAAGGCACATCTGGCTGTTGGGGTTCTTCTGGCATTACTGGAAAATGCCAGGTCAAAGGTGCCATAGGAGCCTGCATAAGCTGTTTGGACTGACTACTTCCAGGTTCTTGAAGCTTCCGTGCATCCACCCCAGCAGGCCTCATTGCAGGTCTTGGAGGCTGAAAAGTTGTTGATGCCTGTGGATCTTGAACAGATTGCTGAAGAGCTAAAACTGGCGACTGTTGCTGTTGGAATCTTAGTGGATCCTGGCCTTGTTGAAATCTTGACCACTGTGCCAAACTCAAGTCAACTGCAATAAGCAACAACAATCCAACACAACTAAAAACCACCAGCCTCATTGTTAAAAAAAAAATCTGAAGTTATCTGTTTTTGCAAATAAACTCTTCATAAATATATGACTCCAAACTGAACATTAGCGTATAAATGTTTCTGTGTATAAATGCGTTCTGCTATTGATATTTGATGAAAAAAAAGTTATTACAAGTTAAAATATCAATTTTAAATAACTTTTCTATTTGAATATATTTTAAAATGTCATTTATTTCTCTAATGCAAAGCTGCTTTTTCATCAGCCATTACTTCTGCTCACCAAGGCTGCATTTATTTGATCAAAAATACAGTAAAAACCGTAATATTGTGAAATATTACAACTTAACTGTTTTATATTTGAATATATTTTAAAATGTAATTTATTCATCCGATGCAAACCTGAATTTTCAGCAGCCATTATTTATGCATACCATGGGTGCATTTTTGAAAACTAAAAATACAGTAAAAACTAACTTTAACATTATTGTGCACATACATCACTGACGCTTTTTTGGGGGGATTGTAATATTTACCTAGATAACGCTCCTGCAAAATGTATGTTTTATAGCTAAACTTATGACTGTCAATAGCAATTACTCACTTGCAATACAAAACAAAATGAAAAAAAAAAAAAAAGATTGTTACACTAACCACAAAATAAACGTATTCCTGCTCAATACAGATCATAATTCTAGTACTTGTCATAAATGCATTGTATGCTACGGTATAATTGTAAAGTATTTTTACACTGTTGTTCAGTTTGGTGTCGGCAAGATTTTACTTTACTGAGGTTCATGTTTTAGATAATATTATCACTGGCAATAGCAAAAAAATTATATGCATTGCAATACAAAACAAAAAACATGAATAACAAAACCACTTCCAAAAAGTGATCATATGCCCCCTTTTCTGGGTGTAAAAATAATTTTTAATGACTGAACATTTTTGGTGTAGGATTTACCAAGTGAAATTCAGAAAGTCAAAAATTGCTTGCAAATTGTACAAATCAGTACGAAGAAATGACAAGTAACATTTAACTAAACATGAAATTCTGAAGAAAAGACTGAAATAGTATTTACTTGTAAAACTCTTTTTACACAGTGAGAACTGTTTTTTCTCTTTGTTTTGTAATTTTAACTACACAATAGTTTTTTTCATGCCTCCATTTCTGAAGGTAAATGAGCAGTTTTGTGTGTTAGCTGACAGGTCGCTAAAGGCATCGGTTGAGTTTAACGAGAGGTGGTTAATTAGTCCAACACGACAGACCAACGAAAGGCCATGAGGTTGATTATAAAGTGATTATCCTCGATATATACAGAAAAATCCTCTGTTTCTGTCTCTCACCTGTCTGAAGAAAAACACACCTTCGCTGGACGTCGCTAGCCTGGAGAAAAACAAATGAATCGCTGTTGTGACCTTTCCACCAGCTCAAAGATAAAAGAGCCTCGTCTGCCATGATTGAAAATTAGTGGACTTACTTTCCCCGCTTATGTTAAACTTGGGTGTACTGGCAGTAAAGAATAAAAGTGAATCTGTTTCTTAATTTATGTCAATTTGGCTGTCCTCCAGTCTCAGCAGATGATTGCGTTTGTCTGGCCGAAATTACAACCTGCCTGTTTTGGGATGAGTGTTGTAAATGATCGTCTGGCCTCTCAAAGGTTTATACTGGCTAAAGTGTGTGTCCACGGCTGGGCTCGTGCCAAAAGGTTGCAGCTGGATGGAGCACGTTGAGATCTCTGGATGTGGAGCGTCTTCACGCTCAAAGTGGCATGTGAGTGACTGTAATTACAGCACTGATAGTCCTCCATCAGCCAGGCCTGGAGCTCACATCTGAAACACAGAAAGATGGGTTTTCATCTGCACTCCTGACTAAAGGGGCTTTCTGAAGGGATAAGGGTAGTTCTGTCATCATTTACTCACGTCATGTTGTCGATGTCAATGTTATTTGATAAAAACTAAAACCATGAAATACATTTTTGTTACTTGAAATAAAAGAAACTCTAACTGAAATATTTAAAAAATGGTGTAGAAACAATTTTCACTATGTGTGTGTGTGTGTGTGTGTGTGTGTGTATATATATATATATATATA
>NW_015651514.1:636655-643026 GCF_001515625.1 Sinocyclocheilus rhinocerous | reverse complement strand
ATATATATAAACTACAATTGAAATAAAAAGTAGACACATTAAACAAAAGAAAATCTAATAAAAGTGACAAAAATACAACAAAATTAACTAAAATCAGAATGAAAACAAAATATATAAATTAAAAAATTCCAAATATTACTATTGCCAATATGTTTTGGCAAATTAAATCGCATGATAGGAATATGAGAATTGTTTATGTATGAATAATGTTAAATATGGTAAAAGTTACCATTCAAAAGGTTAGGGCCATTTTTTATTTATGTATTTGGGTGGTTGGTTTGAAATTTTTTTTTTTACTTTTATTCAGCATTTTTATTAACTTTTATTAGGATGCATTAAATTGACAAAGTGACAAAAAATATACATTGTTATAAAAAAATATTTCAAATAATATATATATATATTTTTTTTACTTTTTATTCATGAATCCTTGTGGAAACAACTGTTTTCAACATTGATAATAATCAGAAATGTTTGTTGAGCAGCAAATCAGCATATCAGAATGATTTCTGAAGGATCATGTGACACTGAAGACTGGAGTAACAATGCTGAAAATACAGCTTTGTGTCACAGAAATAAATTACATTTTACAATATATTACAGTATAAAGCAATTATTTTAAACTTTAACAACATTTCTGAATTGACTGTATATTAAAATAAATGCAGCCTTGGTGAGCAGAAGAGACTTAAAACACACACACACACACAGAACCTAGAATTTTGAATCGTAGTTTATAAATGAGAACAAATATTTGATTTAAAAAGAAAATATAAAATGTGTTGCTGAAAAATATTAAAATGACAATATTTGTGTTTTTACGCTTAGTATGCTGTTGTTGGATTATCAACATGCTAACATCAAACACCAGTGGAATCAATGTAAGTTGAGTCTTCCGTGTGCTGCATCTAAAAGCTTCATGGAGCCACTATCACTCATATCATTTGTAGATGTATCCATATTTATACTGTACAAATACACATTTCTTTTATCATTCTAATAGACTACTAAAGTCTTGCTTTCTAATTAAGCTGAGAAAAGGAGGTTACGTTCTAGAAGTGCGTAAAAAAGCAAAAAAACAAACCACTTGAATTTTGTTTGAGCAGAAGTGCTGCACAGCATACAGTCAGAATATGTGTGTGTGTGTGTGTGTTGAGCGTGCAGGACGGCTCCGCTGCGGGGTTCAGCGCAGGGCCCTGTGGGGGACGGCAATGTCCCAGAAATCTCTTTCCTCTCAAACTCATGCTGATCTCTGGGGGCCGCAGCGATCGCTCTCAATCCTGCTGCTGTGTGTGGGCTTTGGAGCTCTTTATTTCCCTCACTGAGGACAAACTCTACAAGCAGTGATGAGGAAGCAGAGACATCGGCCTGTGCTTGTGAAGGGCGACCCTTCCAGACGCAGCAGCTTAAAACCTCTTAAAACTAGTTTTGTCCCTACAGCATTCCTGAATTGCTATGTGCTTCTTTGGAGACTAAAAAACTCTTAATGTTACACTATAGGTCAATCAGATCAATGTTTTAGATCTCGGTATCATCTTAACCAGTGAAATTCTGTAACTTCCCAAATAAGCAACATATAATACATATATGCATATATATATATATATATATATTCAAACTACTGTTTTGCTATGCTATTTAGTTACTGTATGTAATTGCAATTTTTATGTATTTCTCATTCATTTTTGCTCATTTCACAGCCATATTTAAACCATGTTCATGCTTTTCAACTGATTAAAAGTTTAGAATTAAAAAAAAAAAATTAACAGATTTATGCAGATTCTAAGCTATTTTGAATAAGTACATTTTAAAAATGTGATGATCTAAATAAAATCAATGAAATGCATGTACTAAACTGCCATGTTTTTTAAATTGATAAATATATTAGCTATGTTAAATATGCAAATTATATATTTTATTTGATTATTAGATGATGTGTTTATCTAGCAAATAAGAGTACATTTTCACAAAATACAACTTAAAAGTCAATTTAAAAAAAAATATTTAACATGGATTTATGTAACTTGAATGAAACAATACAAGTTGAAGACAATATTTTTCTAAAAATTATCCCAAAAAATTAACTTGAGCGAATATGTGTATACATTTTTTAACCAGCTTATTAAAATAATAAATCCTGTCAAGCTACTATTTTACTATGCTATTTAAAATGGCAATATACCTTGATAAATATTTTAGATATATTTTTCAAAAATTATATATTTTATTTGATTAGTAGACGATGTACAGTATTCATCTAGCACAAAAATAATATCTCAATTAGACACCATTAAACTGAATAAATACATTAAATTAATTTAATAATAATAATAATAATTAATAAAAGACAATAAACAGTAAACATCTGGATGTATCTAATTTGAATGGGTTGAATGAAAATTCTTTTTATTTTTATTCTTTTTTAATTTTTTATTTGTTACCAATCTACATATAACGTAGTCAAGCTAATATTTTGCCATGCCTTTTAAAGTATCTTGATGAATATATTAGCTATACTATATTTTTGATAAATTACTGTATATATTTGTTTTTTGATTATTAGATGGCGTATTTATCTAGCGCAAAAATAATTTGAACTTAATTTAAATGTAAAATAATTTTCCGGTTAGATGTCTGTTTTAAACAGACTATTGCATAACACTGATGCTCATTGCAGGTACCAGTAAAAACACATAAAAACCGATGTGGTTTACTGATTTCAGAGAGAAATCCTCATGAGAGCAGAACATTTGCCATCGCCGCCAGCAGACAAGATCTCGTTTCATGCAGCGCAGCGTTGACAAGTAAATGTTTATGAATACACGTTTTTCCATGATAGATGGTTTCCTTCTGCGCTTTTTCATACGGTAACGTGTCACCTGCATATGACTAAAGGGTTCATCAATGCTATGTAAACTGACAGAGATAGATGAACCCCCTCACAATGCTAACGGAGGTGCTTTGGCATAATCCATCAAAATTAAGTTTGCACTTCCCTTTTTAAATGGACCAAAGGGGTCTCGTGTGTTCGGCCTGTTTTGTCACTTAATTTGGAGGACGCAGAAGACGCCTCTCATGCTTTACAGCATGCATTTAACAATTTACATGAACAAACCTGTCCAACAGTGACCCCATTTGCATTTTGCATCTAAACGCTTGAGAAAAACCATACCTTATTCCTTAAACAGTCTCAGTAAAATGCATTTGTTGAAATGAAGTGCCGCTGTCGCGCTTGGGGCGGGAGGGAGCGAGGGAGCGACTGCGCAAGGGAGAAGAGACTCAAATCTGCATTTCATTTCTGGACGACCTCCAAAACAGTGCAACCTGCCATCGGCCTGAAGAGAAAGAGAGGAGCCAGATGAAGATGGGATTGTTACAGGCCTGAGGGACAGAGAAAACAACAGTTTTATACTCGTTTTCCCCCCCACTAAACCAGTGAGAACCGTTATCAGTGAAATTATCGATCATTCAAAGTCATGTGAATCACCTTAATAATGCCAAATGTTTTTTGGACTGCTGTTTTGGACCATATACTCACATCCAGAGGAAAATGCTCAGAAGTTTCGCTTTCATTGCTTATATTGCTTTCAATGTCCAAAAGAAAAAAGAAAGAAAGAAAAAGTTACTTTAATAACCAGGATTATTATAGATAACTAAAAAAAAATAAAAAATTCATTACTAGAAAAAAAAAAAATTCATATATACATATCTCGGTGACATTAAAATAACACTGTGGTTTTTAGATTTTGGTTCAAAAGTTGAGTTGTCTTAAACTACTCTAAACAATATATTTCTAATTAATAATAATAATAATTCAAAGTCCACCTTAAACAGCTTTCATAACCTATTGTATGTGATTAAAACAGCCATTCATTTCCTATAATATGATTAAATAGCTCAATATGACCAGGAACATTTATTATACAAGGAGAAATTTCAAAGCTCCAAATTTATCCCAGATGTTATTCCCGAAGAGAAATAAAAATAGACATTAATGAGATTTTTAACATTAATAAACTTAAGTGATGCATATTTTTCAGTCATACATAATGAAACAAGAATGAGATTTCTGTAATTCATGCTGATTATATGTTGAGTGAAAAACAGTCTTAAACAATGTGGTGATTTGGTGAGAAATGATTGAAAGCACAGAGCATATCTGAGATCTCTTCTGAGAGGAACTTTTTTTCTCTCAGTACAATCTCATTGCTGTCAATGAGAGAACAGCTGAGATATGAAGCTTTCCTGTATGATTTTTCATTCCTCTGGTCGGGGATGGGAATCATCTAAAGTTCAGAGATCAGAGAGTGTTGAGAGTCAAGCGCAGGTTTTTAATCAGAAGCTTTGTTGTGGCAGATGGCCTTTGCTTTGACTGTCTCCTGGCCTCCCACACACCAACACAGACATTATTCTTACCCATCAGCCCACTGCAGACTCCCAGAGTTCCACAGCAGCCGAGAGATGCCACAGACTGAGACTTACAACACAGTCATGCTGTGCGAACGAGAGCTTTAGGGTTGTTATCTTGTTATGTTTACAAGACAATGATGTAAAAACCAACAAGTTTTTCTTTGGCGTTTTTGAAAAAAAGTTGCATAAAGACATTTTCAAAACAATACCTGTTAACACACATCTGCGAAAACGACTAAAAATGCTGTATTTTTCATGCCAGACCAGTAGATGGCGATGTCACTGTGTAAAGTAACACTACGACAAATCATGTTTATATTAATTATCCCGTGAACTTATTCTCTCAAATGGCCTGGGTATGCAGAGCATTCGCAGCTTATATGGATGGAACGTTACTGAGTCTGTACACATAAGCATTCCTTTCCACCTTATTCTTCCGGTAAAAATGGGTGTGGCCATTTGTAAATTTTATGGGTCTTGCTTCCGGTCACATTTGCTTCCAGCTACTTTTAGTTGTACAGAACCGCTCGTTTTGCTGCTTGATATTGCAAATTGGTGTGTCTTACCATATTATTTTAGTGTACTATCTTTATTATGAACACACTGATTTGTAGTGCAAACAGTTTTACTGTACGTTGTTATTCTTCTCGTTATTTCTCTTTAGCGGCTAATGCACTGGAAGTTTCGCCCATAGGCTTACTTCCGCGTTTAGGAATACATAATATGCATGTGTTCCTGATTTCAAAAGTTTGCATTCTCAGGCCCCCATTGTCATGTAAATGAAATGAATTTTCTGTTATGAGTTTTAGTTACTCCCTTGGAAAGCACACACAAAAAGGAATATTTAACCCCAAAATTAAAAATCTGCATTTTGCATTTGATTTTCTGTGCTCGGATTTACCAAGTCTGCAATCAAAATTCAGAGCACTCAATATGGTCTCAAGAATTTCTCAACACAGTCTTCAATACAAAATGATCTGAGCTGCTATCGTCATTTATTTTACTGCTCTATACTTTTACCATGTCTCCTATTGATTGATTTACATCTGTAAAGAAATACATCTGTAAAATAACTGGCAGCTCATTACAAGGACATTATCTGTAAAATTTTATGAACATTAACTCTAAAACTCAAAACAACGAAATGCAAAATTCAAAATACAGGAAAAACAGCTGTAAAAAATAAATATGGAAAATTCCTTCAGATTAATACAGTACATTGTGCTCTATTTATACTGATTTTTTTTAGTGTACATCTGCTTTTATTTCTCCAAAGGATATAATTTTTTTTATTAATATTTTTTAAAATGAATGTATCTAAACTACTAAAAATTTGGGGTCTGTAAGTTTAAAAAAAAAATTTTTTTGAAAGAAGTCTCACCAAGGCTGCATATATTTGATCAAAAATGTTGAAAAAAAAAACTAATATTACAAATTATTATTGTTGTATATAAAAAAACCTGTTTTCTACTTGTCATTTATTCCTGTGATTAAAGCTGAATATTTAGCATCATTACTCCAGCCGTCAGTGTCACGTGATCCTTCAGCAATAATTCTAATATACTGATTTGCTGTTCAAGAAACATTTCTGATTATTATCTATATTAAAAACAGTTATCATAATACATTTACCATGATCCTTTGAGTAGAAAGTTCAGAAGAACAGCCTTTTTTAAATAGAAATCTTTGGCAACATTCTAGATGTCTTTACTGTCAGAAGTGTACACGCTTAACATGTACTTTACTGTATTTCTCAAGCAACCGGCACACTTCTGCAGCTGTAGACTGATTCGTAATAGCCACTTTTCAAGGCTAAGACATTTGTCTGTGTGAAGAGACATAATGGATGCTTGATCTTAATGAGGCACATAACGCCTACGACCTGTCCTTACTTGAACCACACAAACCAGAACGCAAATTGATGCAGTTCACAAACTACACACACACACACACACACACAC
>NW_015651514.1:630530-636426 GCF_001515625.1 Sinocyclocheilus rhinocerous | reverse complement strand
CACACACACACTCACACACACACACACACACACACACTCACACACACTCACTCACACACTCACACACACACACACACACAGACACAGACAGACAGAGAGAAATGCTCCAGCAAATGTTGTTAGCAATTCCCTCACTGGAAAAAAAAATCAAAAGAGATCATCAAAGGCAAATGTCTTCAGAGATACGAGTCAACAAAGTGACTCGCTACTGACAGCTGACAAGCATCATAATGATCTTGAGTGGCTTCATAAAATCTGAGTCGTGATCACATGTCGAATCTGAAAGGCTTGTGAGACTTTTTGGTTGTTGATGTGGAGTTGTCTGATTTGGTCTCTGTATTAGAGCATCCAGGTTCAATAAAACTACATTTAAATCAACAAAACTGAGACTTCAAAAAAAACAGGAGTCTCTTCAAAAAACTCTGGCTTTCATGTATTATACAATTCCACCAGGATTCTGTGGGACTTTTCTGATTTTTGTAGCCTAAAATGCAAGCAGCCACAAATAATGCAGTTTGCTTATATTTGCACTACATTCTGCCAAAATCCTGAAATTCTGGAGGGATATCTAAAAAATGAAAACTAATGATTAAAACTAAATAGTGCTTAAGTAATGTCAGGCATGTCACATCTTTTATCAATAAAAACAATTTAATTGTAAAAAAATTAATATATTTTTATATGCACCATTATTTTATGGAAACCCATTTCTGCCACGGAATTAAAAAAAAAATTTTTATAAAAAAAAAAAGGTAACTGTGAGTTATAAAGTCAGAATTGTAAGATATGAACATGGAATTGTGAGGAAAAAAAGTTGTAATTACCTTTTTTATTTTTATGAAAAAAAAAAAAATGTGAAAATCAAAATTCAGGAAAAAAGTAAGAATGGCAAGATATAAATGCAGAATTCTGAGAAAAAAAAAAAGAAAATTTCAAGCTATAAGTGCAGAATTCAGAAAAAAATCTGAATTGCAAGGTATAAATGCAGAATTGTTAGGAAAAAAGTCAAAATTGAGAGATATAAATGCAGAATTCAGAAAAGATTCAGAATTGCAAGATATAAATACAGAATTGTGAGGAAAAAGTCAGAATTGCAAGATATACATACAGAATTGTGAGGAAAAAGTCAAAATTGAGAGAGAGAAATGCAGAATTTGGAAAAAAAAAAAATCCAAATTGTGAGATATAAACTCAGAATACTGAGAAAAATGTCAGAATTGTGAGATATTAACACAGAACTGTGAATATAAACTTGGAATAGCAAGAAAAAAAAGTCAGAATTACAAATTTATATCTCTGTGGCAGAAATTTTCCATCCAAGCAAAAATAGAAAGAAAATAAATATGCTAAATTGTTCAACTCACAAAACATCCAATGATCCATCATATTTGACAGCGAGACTACAGAAGAAGGTAAGAAAGCACCATATTACTAGTATACAAGAGGTAACCACACATACTGTATGCAGTGTGCAACATCACACACAATTCTGCACCTTCACTGAGAAACACCCCCAAAACATTTGGCATTTGGATCCAAACCGGCTCAGAGCTCACTCATCTGCAATGCATTACTGTTGCCACTACAATATTTATTCTATTTCTTACATGCACAACACCCCGGGCGAGTTTTAACAGGGCTCCTCCCTAAAGGAGAGCCTCAGAGAGAAAAAATGATTTTGACAGGATCCCGAGTCGAGAAGCTGTTCGGTTTGAATGGATGCTTGTTCAGATGCTTCAGTACTGCTTTTGTCTGGAAACAGAAGAATAACTGACCGAGTGTTTGGTACAGTTTAACATTTATTTTGGAGTTTGCACTACAGATTTAATTCTATCTTACCCAGAAAATGAAGACTGTTATAAACTTAAAAATGCAAAAGAGAGACAAACTGAATTGTTTTCTCCCATATGAATGACAAATCACAATCAAATACATGATTAAAGGTGATTTTTCTAGTGCATATTGAGTGCCAACATATTGATGAAATCCAAATGATTACTCAAAACTAGCAACATATTTCATGTGCTGAGACTAACAAAGATACAGTATCAGAGAAAGATGATCTTTATATGGAAGCATCATCATCATCATCAGTGATTAAAGATGTGATAACTCCTACTGTAATCTTTTGTTTGTGTGATCGATACTGATTTGCATATCAGCCTCGCTGGAAAACTCCCTCATGAAGCATCACTGCCCACATTATAGAATGACATGTTATAATTACATGTTTTTTTATTTATTTTTCCTGAGATTCACTTTTTTTTTTATCCAAAGACGACATAATTTACATTTGTATAACCATTTTCTAACTAAGACTTCTGAATACTCCATTTTACTGGTTTAGTACTATTCTGAGATATATAGCTTCATGTGTATGGATGGTCATATACATATGGAAATGATATGCAGATGAGCTCATGTGTTTTACTGTAAGTTCTACTTTTGGTGGAGGAGCTTTATTCACAATCCAGTGCTGTTATTTTACTAAAACTGAAAATATTTAAAATCGGTTTTGGTAGTTGAAATAAAGCTGAAATAAAATATAAATATTGGATGAAACGCGTAAATAATAAAACTTACTAAAACTTAAATAAAAATAATACTAAAAATAATTTTACTAACTGAAATAAGCGCTAAAATGACTAAAACTTAGACTAACACTAAAAAAATATAAAGATACATAGAAATTTACTAAATGAAATAAGTTTAAGAACTAAATGACTAAATGTACTAAAATTAATAAAACAAAAACCCATATAAGAATAAAGCTAAAACATTTACTAATTGGAATAAAATGTAAGTATTACAATTACTTAAAATTCAATTCAATTCAATTCAAGTTTATTTGAATTGAATTGAGACTGAGATAAAAAATAAAAGCTAAACAGAAATGTACTAAATGTATTAAACAAGGTTAAGTACTAAAATTACAAAAACTAAACCTTAAAATAAAGCTTAAAAAAATACTATTTGAAATAATTAAGTTTAAGTACAAAAATCATTAAAACTGAGATAAAATTAGTTAAATACTGTACTAAAATGACAAAAACAAAAATTTAACAATACAACTACAAATACATTTACTAATTGAAATAATAAAACTTTAAGTAGTAAAATTACAAAACTAAAAATGAGATTAAAAAATAAATCAGCTAAATAGACATTTTACTAAATGAAAAGATTAAGTACTACTATTACTAAAACTAAAATAAAAATAAAGCTAAATAGAAATATTTAAATAAACTAATAAAATGACAAACATACAAAAAATGACTAAAACATAAAGTAAAATGCAAACTGAAAATATAAAAATAAAAGTTTATTCATAATATTAATAAATACTAAACCACTATATAAATAATACTAAAATAACACTGGCAAAATCTTGAGCAAACTTTACACAGGATCTGTCGAGTTTTAAAAATCTGATAGTGTTAGTGCAAACACGTTCTTTTTAGGATGAAATCTCTGTAAAGTTTTATACGCGACCCTCCTGGCGTGTCGGAATAATACTATTTAACCTACGGCTGGATTTCTATTAAAGACTGGCTGTCACTTCTGAATTCGGTGTGTGTGTGTTCTCATGCTCACATGTGGGACTCTCAACACCTCCTCCGTGGACTCTTTGGATAAATCTCCACCACCTGCTGGCTCGTTCTCAGTAATGGGTGGATATTCTCTGGTGTCGTCTCTCCTGTAATCCCCAGCCCTTCCTCTGGGGCAGATCGGGCCGTCGCTTCACCCCTGGGATCTGGATTACCACCGGCAGGATTGCTGGAGAAACATTAGATTAATTGTGAAGCTCCAAAAAGTGGGACAGCTGCATATTTCATGTGCTGCCACGACTGCGTGAAGAATATCTCACTTTTCTCTTTCTGTCTGATTTCCTCTCTCTGTCTCTCTTCTGTACGCTCCCTGGAGCTGCAGGCGTTTCTGAGGGAGGGAGCGAGTGAAGGAAAGGTTAGTGTGAAGGAGACGAAAAGGCTGGAATGGGTTGATAAAATGATAGCGCTCTCCTCGCTGTAGTGGTCTCAGTGAATGGGTGCCGATCAAGTGTGGCACAGCACCTGCGGACGCTTTCCTGCTATTTCCTGTCCTGCCTCTTTACTCTTTATCATTTCTGACTTGTGCAATCTATATATCTATGTCAGACTCAAGTGTGTGTGTGTGTGTGTGAGACACTTCTGATCAGGGTGTTTGTGTGCAGCGTCGGGGAAGATACTTGTACATTAAAAAAATGTTGGATTTTCTTAAAATAAACAGTGTTAAGTGTTTCCACCCAACTGGGTAAAGTAGCTCCTACAACCCACAATTAAACTGAAATACAACAAAGGCTCTTTAAGTAAAAACAGTAGGGAATGTGTTGAATATGTATTGTTTACATGTTAATTTTACTTGATTTTATGCTAAACTGTCAAAAGATCAATAAGCCTAAGTATTTACAGGCAGTTCAGGTGCCAAAAAAAAAGAAGCTGTACCTGAATTGTCTGCTGGAGTAGAAGAAAAGTACTTTTGCTAATATTGATTACAGAAAATCACTTAAAGTCATGTTAATTTTACTTGATTTTATGCTAAACTGTCAAAAGATCAATAGGCCTAAGTATTTACAGGCAGTTCAGGTGCCAAAAAAAGAAGAAGCTGTACCTGAATTGTCTGCTGGAGTAGAAGAAAAGTACTTTTGCCAATATTGATTACAGAAAATCACTTAAAGGGATGGTTTGTCCAAAACTAAAAAATCTGTCATCATTTACACATCCTCAAGAAACCCTCAAGTTTGAAGACAAAAGAAGATGATCTGAAGAGTGAGGGTAGCCGCTGACTTCCATAATATTTTTTCCATACTATGGAAGCCAACGGGTACCGTGAACGGTTTGGTTACCAATATATATATAGATAGATAGATAGATAGACAGATAGACAGGATGCTTTTCCACCGAAATTACGTTCCAGGAACTTTTTTGCCCCCAGACCTGTTGCTGTCTACGTTTCCATCGCGGTCTAAAGTACCGTGAAGAATAGGCAAATAGTCTGGTGATGTAGGTCTACGTGCGTTTCTCAGTACCAAGTATGCAAATTTGGCAATTCTGCAAATGGAACAGCAGCATACTTGATAACGTCAGTCAGCTCTCCTTGGCTACTGCTATTTTACTCACTGTATTTACAATAAGACGAAATATGATATCAAACACCACTGCCTCTTTTAGTTTTCATTTAAACATATTAATAGCCGCAGAAATGTAGTTCAGGGAACGTACATACATTACATTGAAACAAAATATTATGTCAAACAGTATTGCCTCTTTTCATTTTCATTTTAACATATTAATAGAATAAAGACCAAAGATTACCTGTTTGATTTACCCAAAACGAATTATATCTCATGTTTTACCACTACAGAGACATCAGAGCCAGCGGCAAATGTCAGAAGGACTAGCCGAGTTGAGGCTGCTCTCGTCTGGAAACATGAGCACTGAGCGCCCGCTGATCGTCCTGGAGCTCACGTCTCCGAAATCGGCGAAGCACATTTTCAAAAGAAAATTAAAATCTTTACAAATAAACCGCAGATTTGAGTTTTAAACAACTACATTCTCGTCTGGAATACTTTTAAAACTACATTTCATGACACAATAACAGTAATATTTAAAAAAATTATGCGAATATAGTGGTCGAAATACAATGCTGCGTGAACTCAACCAATCAACATGTTCAGCGCCCAAGACCCACCCCCGAAAGTTCCGGACCTTTGAAAAAGTACTACCTCGCGAGCAGGGACTTTCTCTGAGGGGCAAATTTTTACCCGGAACTTTATTTAGATCCTGCTTCCTGCGGTGAAAACACACCGAGTACCGGCCCAAAGTCCCTAGTTCCTGGGGAAAATTCCTGTGGTGGTGAT
>NW_015651514.1:615007-630498 GCF_001515625.1 Sinocyclocheilus rhinocerous | reverse complement strand
AGATAGATAGATAGATAGATAGATAGATAGATAGATAGATAGATAGATAGATAGACACAGCATTCACATCTGTGTACTCAATTACATTTCTGTATTTTCTCCCGAACACAGTGTGTGCGCTGACATGCCAGTCGGGTGTGCAGAAGTGTGTGTGTGTGTGTGTAAGTGTGTGAAGGCGTGTGTCGGTGGCATCATTGATCCTCAGCAGCTGCATGTGTCTAGCGTGTCGTCCCGCAGCAGGTGTGAGATTATGGAGCGCTTTTCCTCTGTCTCTGAACAGATGTGAGGGGTATTAGATGCGTGTTGTCCACACACACACACACACACACACACACACACACCTCCGTCTGCATGACGATCTTCCACTGACCCTGGATCAGAGTCCCCAGCGACTACTCCCTGTAACAGAACACGCATCACGTCACCTTTGACCCTCCGCTTTGAGAGCCGATAAAGATACGCTCGCTCCGCCACGCTCTTCAGAGCATCACTGCTGGGCGTCATGCTCACTGCATGGGGGCTTCATGGGTGGCCCTTCTAGTTCAGATCCTGTATGCGTATACATGGAGAAAAATTCACATTATTTTCACATCATTTGAAAAATAGTCGAGTCAAGGAAAGAGAAGAGAAACAATGCACTACTGTTCAATAGTTAGGGGTCCTTTCTATCTATTGAGTCTCTTTGGCTCACCAAGGCTGTGTATATTTAATAAAAAATACAGTAAACAAATATTGTGAAATACTATTACAAATTACAAAATAACTGTTTTCTGTGTGAGTACATTGTAAAATGTAATTTATTCCTGTGATCAAATCTGAATTTTCAGCATCATTATTCTAGTCTTCAGTGTCACATGATCCTTCAGAAATCATTCTAATATGTTGAAAACAGTTGTGCTGTTTTATATTTTTGTGGAAATCATCTTTTTTTTGTTTCAGGATTCTTTGATGAATAGAATGTTGAAAAGATCTGCATTTATTTACAAAAACCTGTTGTAACATTAAAAATGCCTTTAGTGTCAATTTAGATTAATTTCATTCATCCTTGCTGAATAAAGAGTATTATTAAAAAAAAAGTTTTTGGTTTACATTAAAACAGAAATATATAAATATAATATATTAATATATTATAAAATGTGATTTATTTTACAGAAAGATAATAATTTTTAAAACAAAACCTAATTGTTCTGCATCTTTGTATACTTTTCCACTTATACTTTCAGTCAATGCATTTTTTTAATTATGCTGTATTTAGTTTTTCTTGACCATTATTTACCCTCTGCCTGATGTTCACAATTAAGCAGCCTATAATTTTGAAGTTGAAAAATAGTATTTTCTTGAAAAATCAATTTATTTACAATTTCAATATATATATATATATATATATAGTTTTTTACAGTGGACCTTTAAGACTATTTGTAAATAACCTGTTATGATTAACTAACCTCATTTCATATGTGACGAGTAACCACGCCCACAGTAAGTGCTGAATACTGAACAGTATGTTAATGTGGGTGGACTTATGTTAATGAGCTCTAGGATGTTATCACCATGCCAATTTCAGAATGAAACATTTTTGAAGTTTCAAAATAAGTGTCCTCTGTGGACTAGAAAGAAGTTTGTTTTGAATTCTGAATATTAGAGTATGTTTACATAGCTCATCATAACTCTTTTATTTCAAAAGATCAACAACAAAATCCTGAAAGGATATTTAAAATGATATTCTATCATATGGCCTTATTCATGGCGATATACAGTAAGATGACAAATCAAATCCGGTACAAAGTACGGTATCAAACATTTACAAAGAAATGTCTGCTTTGAAAGTATACGTGTGGACTGATGTTTAAAGATGACGGTGTGTCAGAAGTGTGATGTGGGCCATGAGGGAAACTCTCACTTACAAGTGGAAACAGAGACCTATTTTTCAACTTCTGTCAAAAAAAGAAGAGAGAGGGAATAAAAAGATGATGTTATACTGCATGTCTCAACAGCGGAAAATGAAAGTGTGTGAGCTGTCAGGGCAGCATGAAGAAAATGGTTTGCCTGAAAACGACTGTGATGTTTTTTCTTTCTTTCTTTCTTTTGGTTTATTTACGCAAGAAACAACAGCAGAGGCACTGCTAGACTACAGGACTGCACAAGACTCTGTAACTCTGTTTCTAAAGGTCTTTGTCTTATATTCACCTTTAGATTCTCAAACATGTTTCAATAGAGTGTCCTTGACTGCTGTTGATGCAAACACATTTTTATGCAACTAGATCGTTTTTTATGGAACTAATGAGCGTAGCAACCATTAGGAATGTTTTTTGTGTTCTTTTGAGTAATTGAGTAAGTGTTCTTGTTGTTGCTAAAACAAAACGATTAAAATTGTTTTTGATAATGAAATAAATCTGAAAACAAAATTAAATATAAATTATAAATATACATTTAATTTAATTTAAATATATATTAGATGAAAAAAGTTAACTGAAACTTTAACTGAAAATGAAAGTACTGAAATAAGTTAAAAGTGCAAAAATGACTAGAACTAAAACTGAAAAATAAAGCTAGATAGAAAAATGAAAATTACAAAACACATAAAAACTAAAAACTACTTGAAATGACAAAGTAAAATGAAAAAGAACCTGTAAAAAAGGGCACAACTTACTGTATTAATACGAAGGAATTTTTCATATTGATTTTTTTAACAGGCGTTTTTCCTGTATTTTGAATTTGGTTGTGTTTTAGAGTTAACAGAAATGTCTGTAAAATGTATGGATAATGCCCCTTTACAGTAATTAATTCTATAATAGAAATAAAAAAATTATACTAAAATAATGCTAATAATTATTACACTTTAAGGCCTTTGTTTTGGCCATAGTATGAAAAAATATACATTTTTAAAACATTGAAAATGTAAAAATAGTTTAAAATGTAAACATATTTATTTTATTTATACAATGTATTTATAAACATTATTTGTACGTCATTCATGGAATGTTTTTTCCAAAACATTTTAGTTGGAAGTTCATCCAAGTTCAGAGAACATTCAATAGTAACATTCCCATTATATTTGCAAAATTATGTAATATAATGTTACTTATATTTCTTATACTTTATATTATTTATGCACTGTATTTATAAACATACATCACTCATGGATAATTTTTTAGTAACATTTCCATAATGTTTGCAAAATGATCAAATGGAATGTTTACTTAACATTCACATGACCAATAAAAAACATTTTTTAAAACATTTTAAAAATGGACGATTTGAACATTTAGAAATAACATTTTCATAACATGAATAAGAACGTTCGCAATATGTTCTTAACATGTTTATATTATTTACACATTATATTACTAATACATTGTATTTACAAACATTTATACATTGTTCAAAGAACGTTTTCTTTAAAACATTTTCACGTTCAGTGATGTATTCAGTGAACGTTACCATAATATTTGCAAAATAATGGAATGAAATGTTACTTTAACGTTTGCATAACCAAAACGTTTTTAAAACATTTAAGAAAAACGGGAAGCTCATCGTTCAGAGAACATAGAAAAAAACACAAAACATTTTTTTTTTGTTAGCTAGGATTGTAATGCATCATTCCCAACACTGGCTAATACGGTTGCCTGGTGTTCCTATCACTTGCTATTTGCATCACTAGTCTCCAGGGGGCTGTAGTGAGTGTGTTAAGCGTTCCTCACTTATGATTACATGTATTTTAAATATACGCTCTCTGGTTTTGGCCTTATGCTGCAGTGCTGCTATTGTTGCCGTATATCTTCCGCGGGCGGGCCGCCGTAAATGATAGCATCACCTTAAGTTACACTCGCCATTCGCCTCAAATATATGTCCCTGTCCTCCTGCAGCCAGCGCCATGAAATGATTAAGGAGACTTAAGAAACACTTCCACAACATGTGGCCCAAACATATGAGGGGCGAGAAATGAGGGGCGAATAATACAAATAAAAGACATTGCTCTCTGTCCAGGAGAAGAGTGCTTAAGTTAATGCATTTTTGTATGCTGGGATGGGCTCGAATCCAACAACAGCAGCAGGTAAAATGAAATTGGACACCTTTTACAGATGGAGAGCGGAAGCAAACAGCAGTTTTCTCTGCTCACGGACACATTAAGAGACTGCAGCGCTCCGGTTTGGCCACGCTCTCCCGGAGAGCCGAGACAGATGTGGCGTTCTGTGACGGCGCTAGCATGCGGTCTCTATATCCAAAGTCACCAAACAACAAAAACATGCCAACAACAGGAACTTCTGAAAGACGACAGGCTGCACATTGTTCTTTATTGTGTGTGTGGAATGAGATGTTGTTTAGAAAGGTTACAAATGAATCTCGACAGCATGTGCATAATAGTATCTGCAGCCGTTTCTAACAAAAGACTCTGTCTGGCATTGTTAGTGTGTTTACTAACAGAGCTATTAAAGAAAATGACATGATTGTCATCATTTACTCACCCTCGTGTTGTTCTGATGCCGTATTATTCACTTTCTTTGACTGGAACACAAAAGGAGATCTTCAGAAAAATTTCCGACCGTCTGTTTACAACAAATACAAGAAAACAGATGAGGATTTATACCATCAATTTGCAAGAAAGACCATTAAAATGTAATAAAAGATCTGACTAGTTTATTGTGCTCTTTCGTGCTTTTCTGAGCTTGGCAGCAGAGTTGTGCATCATGTACAACTGAATTGAGAATGCTTTATAAATTAATACAATTCAATACTTACAGTAAATACGAATTGAATTTGAATTCAGGCAACTGATCAAGCATTAACCAAGATATAATAAAATTGAAATGACTACCTAATTTAATGAAGTACAGTTAAAAATGAAATTCAACAATATTTATAAAACCCAAATAAATAAATAGATAAATAGCCATGATACTACAGAGGACAAGCAGTTTGGAGAATTAATGGATGGATTGATGGATGTGGTTTGGAGAAAGGATGGATGGATGATGGGTGGATGTGGTTTGGAGAATGATGGGTGGATGAATGGATGTGGTTTGGAGAATGAGGGTGGATGGATGGATGTGGTTTGGAGAAAGGATGGATGGATGATGGGTGGATGTGGTTTGGAGAATGATGGGTGGATGAATGGATGTGGTTTGGAGAATGAGGGTGGATGGATGGATGTGGTTTGGAGAAAGGATGGATGGATGATGGGTGGATGTGGTTTGGAGAATGATGGGTGGATGAATGGATGTGGTTTGGAGAATGGATGGATGATGGGTGGATGGGGTTTGGAGAATGGATGGATGACGGATGGATGTGGTTTGGAGAATGGATGGATGATGGGTGGATGTGGTTTGGAGAATGGATGGATGATGGATGATGGGTGGATGTGGTTTGGAGAATGGATGGATGGATGGATGATGGTGGATGTGGTTTGGAGAATGGATGGATGGATGGATGATGGGTGGATGGGGTTTGGAGAATGGATGCATGGATGGATGATGGGTGGATGTGGTTTGGAGAATGGATGGATGATGGATGATGGGTGGATGTGGTTTGGAGAATGGATGGATGATGGATGATGGGTGGATGTGGTTTGGAGAATGGATGGATGATGGGTGGATGGGGTTTGGAGAATGGATGGATGATGGGTGGATGGGGTTTGGAGAATGGATGGATGGATGGATAATGAATAGATGGATAATGGATAAATGTGGTTTGGAGAATGGATGAATGTGGTTTAGAGAATGGATGGATGGATGATGGGTGGATGTGGCTTGGAGAATGGATAGTTGTGGTTCAGAGAATGGTAGGATGGATGAATGTGGTTTGGAGAATGGATGGATGGATGATGGGTGGATGTGGTTTGGAGAATAGATGGGTGGATGGATGTGGTTTAGAGAATGGATGGATGTGATTTGGAGGATGGATGGGAGGATGGGGTTTGGAGGATGGATGGATGTGGTTTGGAAAATAGATGGATGTGGTTTGGAAAATGGATGGATATGGTTTGTAGAATGGATGGATGATGGTAGATGTGGTTTGAAAAATTGATGGATGGATGTGGTTTGGAGAATGGATGGATGATGGGTGGATATGGTTTGGAGAATGGATGGATGTGGTTTAGGGAATAGATGGATAGATGGATGTGGTTTAGAGAATGGATGGGTGGATGTGGTTTGGAGAATGGATGGATGAAGGGTGGATATGGTTTGGAGAATGGATGGATGTGGTTTAGGGAATAGATGGATAGATGGATGTGGTTTAGAGAATGGATGGGTGGATGTGGTTTGGAGAATGGATGGATGAAGGGTGGATATGGTTTGGAGAATGGATGGATGTGGTTTAGGGAATAGATGGATAGATGGATGTGGTTTGGAGAATCGATGGGTGGATGTGGTTTGGAGAATGGGTGGATGGATGTGGTTTGGAGAATGGATGGATGTGGTTTAGGGAATAGATGGATAGATGGATGTGGTTTGGAGAATCGATGGGTGGATGTGGTTTGGAGAATGGGTGGATGGATGTGGTTTGGAGAATGGATGGATGTGGTTTAGGGAATAGATGGATAGATGGATGTGGTTTGGAGAATCGATGGGTGGATGTGGTTTGGAGAATGGGTGGATGGATGTGGTTTGGAGAATGGATGGATGTGGTTTAGGGAATAGATGGATAGATGGATGTGGTTTGGAGAATCGATGGGTGGATGTGGTTTGGAGAATGGGTGGATGGATGTGGTTTGGAGAATGGATGGATGCGGTTTGGGTAATAGATGGATGGATGGATGTGGTTTGGGGAATAGATGGATGTGGTTTGGAGAATGGATGGATAGATGTGGTTTGGAGAATGGATGGATAGATGTGGTTTGGAGAATGGGTGGATGGATGTGGTTTGGAGAATGGATGGATGCGGTTTGGGTAATAGATGGATGGATGGATGTGGTTTGGGGAATAGATGGATGTGGTTTGGAGAATGGATGGATAGATGTGGTTTGGGGAATGGATGGGTGGATGTGGTTAATAAATAACATAAATCTACAGATGACAAGTATTCTGAATAATAGATGGATAGATTAATTAATTAATAAACAAATAAACCTAAAGAGACAAGCTGTTTGCCAGTAAATAAATAAATAAACAAACAACCCTATAGAGGTTAAGTGGCTTGGAGGAAATAATAAAGGTTTGGAACAATAAGAGGGTAAGAAAATAAATTATTTCTTGAACTAAACAGACTACTTCAACTTAACCAGTTTAATGTAGCCTACATTGCAGCAGTGGTTGTGTGGTGAGCAGAAGCAGCAGCAGGTCTGTGTACAGTAGCTCAGGGAGCTCCGTCAGTCGGAGAGGTTGGGGTTTCGCAGCTGTTGGTCTGGAGGAGAGACGGCTGTGTGGAGGACGAGGTGAGACTGGGGCGTTTTCAGCGGCGCCTCCGGCCTGTACTCCACTCATTAAATACTGTTGACACCGTGTGTTTTGAGTTTGAGCTCCGTCAAGTTAATTCTTTGTCGTCTAATTTTCTATTTTAAAATCAATTTTATACACCATCATTTTCGTTTATATAACCACAATCTGTATTGTTAAAAGCGCTATATAAATAAAGGTGACTTGACTTGACTTGACTCATTTGTTCAGCACCACTGGCTTAATAATTACACCTGGGAAGGGCAGGTAATGGGTCGTATCCACGCAATTACGGCTCCCCGCCAAAACACTCATTTATCTTTGTCACGTCGGGCCGCCTTAATTGGAGTCATCGGGGGCAGTGTTGGGTGGCGACTGGGGGTCTTCGGCTGACTATATCCTACTGGAGCCTTTGACAGAGGTCACGTCAGGGTCGCGCCGCTGCTACTGTACTCACGACTGTAGGCCGGCGGTGTGCTGGAGTTCAGCCGAAGGTCGCTGGAAACAATACAGTAACATGAGAGCATAACTCCAACACATCAAAGCTGTTGTGCTTACAGTCAAATCGGGTCACACGTGCCTCTGTTTCATTATCGAAACTAGTGCTTCAGGGCATTTCCGGCTCACTTTTTTTTTCTTAAATCATTGTATGTTTAAACATTTGTTGCTGTCACAAATGGAGAAATTTCACACATTTCTATGATAAAATCATAATCAGTTTTGGAAAAGCTACTTTTAAACATAAGCTAAATGAATTAAAATTAAAATGTAGTCAAACTAACCTACAGAGCTATTTAATGTAGCTAAAAGGTAGCTACATTAATGCTATTAAAGGGAGAAATTTGGTACAAATTTTAATCAGAGCAGTATTTAGTACAAAAACAACAAGAATCACAAATAAGGTAACAGCAATTGCTCAATAAAAAAAAAAACCCACAAAAAAAACAAAAAACCGTGAACGAACAGAAACACAAATGCTGAAGTTAAATAAAAATACAATTAAAATGTGTAATATTAAATCCATGAGAACAGAACATGAAAAAAAACCCCTGAGCAATTCAAAAATGTGAATGAAATGAAAAATCATTATGTAAATGAGAAATAAAAAATAATAATGAATTGCCATGTTTACTTTACATTCAATTTCTCAAAAAAATACTGAATGTCTTAAAAGAAACTTTAAGTAAATAAACTATAAGATTTTAAGATTTGTTATGTTTTAGAAATGTTTTATTGTAAAATATAATTTTAAAAAAATCAAATTTTGAGTTATTTTATTTAAAATAACTTTTTTTTTTGCTGTAATATAGTTTAAAATGTAATTTATTCCTGTGATGCAAAGCTTTATTTTCAGCATCATTACTTAAGTCTGTCACGTGATCCTTCAGAAATTGTAATATGCTGATTTGATGCACAATAAATATTTATTTATTATAATTAGTCTTAAAAACTGTTTTTTCTGCTTCGTATTTTTGTGGAAACCATGATTCATGATGAATAGAAAGTTCAAAAGAACAGCATGTATTAGAAATAGAAATCTTTTGCAGCATTATAAATGTCTTTACTGTCACGTTTGATCATTTTAATGCATCCTTGCTGAAAAAAAAAAATAATACTGACCTCAAACTTTTGAACGGTAGTGTAATTTCAAGGGTTCAGCTGCTTTCATATCCCTGCTCTAGATAAATACAGTAAGTGCAAAAATTACAGTTTAGAGAGCACAGATATTACAGATGTTACATGCTCTTATACCAGCCATTATTCTCCTCAACACTGCGGCTTTCATTCACACAACTTGTTTATTAAATTGGAGATATTCTTCATATAAATGATGGTGATCATTTTGGCTGGCGTGCTAACCGAGATACATGAACCGTGCATGCTTTCTAAAAACGAATGGAGCCCCTGTAATGGTCAACATTGTATTTAGAAGGCAATTGGCAGGACTTCATATTTTTCCCATAAAGACTGGTCTCGGCTGACTAATGCGCGTATGCAGACACAACACGAGGAAACGCTGACCCGAGGTGAGGTTGCTCTTTAACTTTCGGGAGCAGGTGAGCTCTGTTGTCCATCAGAGAAGATGAAACGAAGCAGAAGAGATTGTTTTCAGACTTGATCTGGCCATGTCTGTCTGCCGTCGTGGTGTAAACATAACAGGAGTACTATTGATTTTTGCCAGCAGGAAATCACTTTGTTGAGGATGTGTGGTTTACGGAAACTATAACCCAACATGGGGTCTATCTCCGAGGAGGTTTGTGCTGCCGCATACAGAGATCACTCATTAGATCTTCGAATGCTTTAAAGTGGTCATACCATATATTTTTATTTGGCTTTATTTATTTATGTTTCCCCCTCTGGTCCACTTGGACTATTAGGCAAGGTTTATAGCACCAAAACAGTCCAGAGACAGATCATTTCCTGACCCTAAGGGCTCGTATCAAGGGGAATCATATGTTCCTTGCCCTTAAAGTGTTCCTGAGGGTTTGAAGAACTATAAAACATGCGGTAACTTCCTCAAAGCCGCAACCTCCGTCCAAAATAATCATTTATTGAAGCTAACCTGCAAAAATGACTAGTTTCTGACGTCAAATTCATAAATTGATGTTGTTCCAAACTTGTATGCTGTTATTTTTTTTAGTGGAACACAAAATAAGATGCAGTGGATCAATAAACATCAATGCTAATGTCATAATAATAATAATTATAGTACAGTTAATAAAAATGTGTAACATTAATTACATGAGAACAGAACATTTAATAAAACAATTATGAACTAGTTACATTTTTCTGTGATAACTGATACTAGTACTCTACTGAAATCTAATACTCAAGTTAATCTGTTTTACAAAAAAATATTATTTGCATAGATGGCATCTATTTTAACTTTTAGTCCAAAATGTACATTTAAAATTTTTTTTAAAGATAATGTATCATTGTCTAATTTTATAAAAATAAATAAATAAATAAAATGAGTAACATTAAATCTACCAGAATATTTTATATATATTTGTATTTATTATATAATTTATTCCTGTGACGCAAAGCTGAATTTTCAGCATCATTACTCCAGTCTTCAGTGTCACATGATCCTTCAGAAATCATTCTAATATGCTGATTTGCTGCTTATGTAACATTTCTGATTATCATCAATGTCGAAAACAGTTGCTGCTTAATATTTTTGTTGAAATCGTTTCTTCAGAATTCTTTGGTGAATACAAAGTTCAGAAGCCATACGATAAAGCGTCCATCTCATTCCAAAATAATAATTTACTAAGCAAAACTGCAAAAATGGCTAGTTTATGACATCAGAAACCCAAATTCACGAATCCATGTCATTCGAAACCCATATGCTGTTATTTTTTAGTGGAACACCAAATAAGATGCAACTTCATGCAGCTGTTTTCTATACTGACAACATCTGTCAAGCTGCAAAAATGGCAAAAAAGCAGCAAAAACAATCTGGAATCTTATTGCATGGTGGTTACATCAGGTATAAATATCTTAAAACTTCTAGATACATCAGAATGACAAATACAATCAGTTCACCTTAGTGTTAACATACCATCTTTCTTCATGTGGCGGTTCTGTCACTTCAGGGCAAAAACTTCCTTCCAGGTGACGGCCCAACTCTTTCTTTTCTCGGCTAAAGTCACCTTTCCTGTCGCGGCAGCACGGAGAGTCATCCAGTAACATGCTGCCAGGCATTAGGCAGTTTTAATCTCTCTTAATCTCCCTCGCGTTCAGACCAGCTCTTCAACTTCCAAGAGTTTAAACTTCCATGATTTGTGATTTGCATTTACAATAGCGCTTTTACCCTGAATGTTCGCCACGGTCATAAAAATGCTCACCTTATTCATTAAAGGAATAGTTCACACAATATTGACAATTTGCTGAAAATATACTCACCCTCAGGCCATCCAAGACGTAGATGAGTTTGTTTCTTCATGGGAACAGATTTGGAGAAATGTAGCACTCCATCACTTGCTAAGCAATGGATCCTCTGCAGTGAATGGGTGCCGTCAGAATGAGAGTCCAAACAGCTAATAAAAACATCACAATAATCCACACCACTCCAGTCCATCAGTTAATGTCTTGTGAAGTGTAAAGCTATGCGTTTGTAAATAATCCATAATTTTTAACTTCAAACCGCCACTTCTGGCCAAAATAGTCCATAATCCATAATAACTCTTCCTCCAGTGAAAAACTCCTGTTGTCCTTTCCCTTAAAAATCCACCCACATAAATCTTTAGAGCTGTTTTGGACTGTTTTCGCTTGTAAATGGTCTTTTACCTGTGCATTTTTCTCTTCTGACTCAGACTTTTTGGATTATTGTGATGTTTTTATCAGCTGTTTGGACTCTCATTCTGACGGCACCCATTCACTGCAGAGGATCCATGGGTGAGCAAGTGATGTAATGCTACATTTCTTCAAATCCCATGATGTACTGGATGACCTAAAGGTGAGTGAATACATTTTTTTTAAGATGAACTATTAAATTAGGACAAGGAGGAAGTGCTGCTCACCTCTCAGGTGCTGTAAAGCGATTGGTCTCCATGCTGCTCTGACCTCAGGACACTGCTGGTTTGGCACATGAATAAAATACAGCACTCAAAAATATATCCTTCAATTACAGCCTACTCTCTTGTGGACCTCAGTCACTTCATGTGCTTTCACTGCTATCTAATTGGATTTGCACACTACTATCCGATCAGTAAAAACACACGAAGTGGAAATACATGCAAGTGTTAAAAAACATGTAAAAAAAAGAAAAAGAAATGATATCTGGGAAATGTTGCTAGGAAACTGGAGATGTTGCTGTATATTAAAGCTCTGGATGGGTTTTCTCCTTATAAACCTCATTTGAAGGTCACAACCTACATCACCTTTGACCTTTGCTTTCACTGTTTATTCTGTGCTTATTTTCTAAGACTGAAATGCAAGAAAACGTTAACGTTTCTGGCCCAAGTTAAAGCATAATGGAACATCAAGTATTCTTATTAAAATCAAGTATGTTTTTTGTTTTACAAAAGATGGCTTACATGCACAGTAAGTGTAGAATTATGCAACATGTTCACATTATTATTTGGAATTAATTAAATTAGCACAGTTTGAAGAAGATTGTGAGCTCCGAGGCGAGATTATTAGAATGACATTGAGCCTGATAAATAATACTTGGCCAGTTATGAATAGTCAATTTGCATGGATTACTAGACATATCTTTACTCAAAAAAATAAATAAATAAAAAAATGTAATTGCTGGATCAGTACAAATCACAATAACTTTAAGGACTGCAGGAAAATCACATTTAGAAAAATATTGACTGATTATTTACTACAGTTCTTAAAGGAAACTTTAAGTAAATATACTACAGCTCAAAAGACTTCTTAATATTTTAAAAGAAGACTCTTTTGCTTACCAAAGCTGCATTTATTTGATCAAAAATACTGTAAAACAGTAATATTGTGAAATATTATTATTATTGTGGGGAAGTCGTGGCCTAATGGTTAGAGAGTCGGACTCGTAACCCAAAGGTTGCGGGTTCGAGTCTCGTACCGGCACGTATTGTAGGTGGGGGGAGTGAATGTACAGCGCTCTCTCCCACCTTCAATACCACAACTGAGGTGCCCTTGAGCAAGGCACCGAACCCTCAACTGCTCCCCGTGCGCCGCAGCAAAAAAATGGCTGCCCACTGCTCCGGGTGTGTGTTCACGGTGTGTGTGTGTTCACTGCTGTGTGTGTGCACTTTGGATGGGTTAAATGCAGAGCACTAATTCCGAGTATGGGTCACCGTACTTGGCCACATGTCACGTCACTTATCAATTAAAAAAAGGTTTCCTATTTGAATATATTTTAAAATGTTATTTATTTATTCTTATGATGGAATAACTGTTTATACATTTAAAAACATATATAAACATACTAAAAATCTTATTTCATTTTTTTAAGCGTTTTGGCTTTGCACTACCATGCAATACAATACAAAATACAACAGTATATGTATATATTAGTATTAGTAACTTGGTACACACATCGGACTGTACACTTTTGTAGACGTTTTAATTACTGAACATTAAATTATTAAATTAATAAACTATCAATCATTCACTATCAGTTTCTTTTTAGCAGATATTTTAATCTAGAGATGCATTTAGTATAGAATACATACATACAGTACATAATTTTTTCCTGGTATATATCAAAGTACCATAATCAACTTTTTGTTAAGGGCAAGCTTAATAAAGGGCAAGCTTTATTATGCAAATAATAAATCAGCGATTTAGAAAAATAAATAAATAATGTTTGAAATAACATATTAAGAAAATGTAGGTTAAATGTACATGGTTCAATGATTATCTAGGATCATCTGCGTAATGAAGGCTTAAGGCTGCCAGCTGGTGTTTCTTAATCACTGATCTGATTAAACACTGTTTTTTCTGGTTGTATATAATCATATAGTTAATTTTAGACTAACAATCTCTAGTGTCGACCTGCCAGAGTATGACATCCTTCAATGGAAAAAGCAGTGGTGGACAGTAACGGAGTAGATTTACTTCGTTACTGTACTTCGTCAATGTAGTCCATATCAATAACAAAAACATATCTTGACTCCATATAGTGGTTATTTTGGGAAAATCCCAGGTATTTTGAGCAGTAGGATTATAAAAAAATATGTGCTAGTATATATTTAAATTAAGTAGCCTATATAAAATTGCTAAATAAATATATCTATCAGTACTTTTTTACTTAAGTACATAAAAAAATTGAGTACTTTTGTACTTTCACTCGAGTAAAATTGAAAAAGGAGTACTTTTACTTTTACTGGAGTAATATTTTATTATACGTATCTGTACTTTTACTCAAGTACTTGATTTGTGTACTTAGTCCACCACTAAAAAATTCTCTTTTTGTGTATCGTCAGCCATTTCCAGAAGGCACATCTTCACTTCTGAACTGCTGAAGTGTTTAATGTTCCAGAGTCAAGACAGAGAGATGAAAAGTTAACAACACTCAACAAAACATCCACGGTGAGTTTAAAAGTGTTTGGTTTGATCAATGATTGATGGCCTGTCTGATGGTCTGCAGTCATAAGTCATATTTGCTGAAGATCAACTATTTTCTTTTCATTTCGTGAGAGGAAGAGGGAACGAAAGGGTCTCAATCTTTCACCTTGTCAATATTTCACAAGCAAACAGTGACAAACAAGAAGTGACTTCCATTCAGAGCTTGGCCGCCTCCCCAGAAAACATTGCTTCTTTAGAAATGCTGAATCAACCTTTTCACGGCTTCCTTATTTTCCTCCGGCGATGCAGCATCAAGATGAAGCCAGAAATGGAAACTGAAAATAAGTGTGATTAAACACTTTCTTGCTTTATTTGTTCCTTTCTCTGATCAATCGCAGGCCTTTAGGAAACCTGTTTGGAAACAGAAATGACACACTTGATTTTCTTAATAAATAATCATTTTTGATAATTAAGCACATTTCTCCCCCAATTCTTATTACCCTAATGCCATTTTTTTTTTTTTTTTAGAATATTTCATTCAGAACATGCCTGATATGAAGCATTATTGTAGACCAATCATATTTCACTGAGGGTGGGGCTTGAGAAAAAATGTGTTCAGCTGGTCTTCCGCAGGAAAATTCAATTAAAAATACAATTACATAAATATAATTAATTATAGGTTATTACAGGTTTTGTGGGCCACAAAAAAAACAGCTGAAATGTAATAAATAAATAAAAAATAATAAATAAATACATTCTTACTAATTAAGCATTTTATAAATAAATTCTTATTCATTAAGAATTTGATGTATAATACACACACATACACACACTATATATGAAAAATATATATGTGTACAAGCATACAAAGGGTTGCATTTTTGTACACTGCAGAAAAAAATAAAATAAACAATAATTTATGATTTTAATAAGAAAATATAAGTATAATTAATCATTGTTTAAATATGCTTCTATTGTCCTCATTTGTAAGTCACTTTTGATAAAAGTGTCTGCTAAATGAACACATGTATATATAACGTACAAGAAAATAGTAACAGCCTAAAATGTTGCATGCTCCATTTACTAAGTGCAAAATGCTAATTTTTGTATTTT
>NW_015651514.1:609510-611571 GCF_001515625.1 Sinocyclocheilus rhinocerous | reverse complement strand
CATTTTTTTTTTTTTTTAGAATATTTCATTCAGAACATGCCTGATATGAAGCATTATTGTAGACCAATCATATTTCACTGAGGGTGGGGCTTGAGAAAAAATGTGTTCAGCTGGTCTTCCGCAGGAAAATTCAATTAAAAATACAATTACATAAATATAATTAATTATAGGTTATTACAGGTTTTGTGGGCCACAAAAAAAACAGCTGAAATGTAATAAATAAATAAAAAATAATAAATAAATACATTCTTACTAATTAAGCATTTTATAAATAAATTCTTATTCATTAAGAATTTGATGTATAATACACACACATACACACACTATATATGAAAAATATATATGTGTACAAGCATACAAAGGGTTGCATTTTTGTACACTGCAGAAAAAAATAAAATAAACAATAATTTATGATTTTAATAAGAAAATATAAGTATAATTAATCATTGTTTAAATATGCTTCTATTGTCCTCATTTGTAAGTCACTTTTGATAAAAGTGTCTGCTAAATGAACACATGTATATATAACGTACAAGAAAATAGTAACAGCCTAAAATGTTGCATGCTCCATTTACTAAGTGCAAAATGCTAATTTTTGTATTTTTCCTTTTGATTTTCAGGTGAAATGTTACCCGGGCAATGAGTTTCAATGAGATCCACCCTCACAGTCCAAGAAACATTCCTTTTTAACGACTGCCCACGAGAACTGAATAACAGGCCGAATAACTCATTCATACAGTTCCCATTAATCAGCTCATTTGTTTGGTTTACCGCGGCCTTGATATTTCAAGGTTCCCTGAGTCTGTCGCTGGACGGTAATTAGGGTAAATGAAATCAAGAGAGCCATGGAAATACTTCATGCCAACCTAATTGAGCAAACAAATAGACTTCTAAATCTAGACACGCTAACTACTGAGAGCCCTCACAAAGAGGAGGCTGTGCTGTGCAGAGTGTTTCCTCCTGTGCAGTTTTCCAGCTGAGATTTATGCATGCCGCTCACAGGTCACATCTGAATACTGTCTGGAGAGAGGAAGGTGGCTTTGGCACACGAGAGACCTTTGAAGCTTTTGACGGCCAAAAAGTCATTTTCATAGTTGTTAGAGCCGGCCAATGAGCTCGAATAACGATATACATTAGACGCTTGGTCAGCAGAATAGAAAAGAGCTCCGCCGCGGCAGAAAAAGGCCTTAGTCCATGGATATGCACGTATGTATCATTATCTCCGGAAAAGCATGTGGAGCCAATGCATATCACACAATTCTGGGGAATGAGCAATTTGCAAATATATCTGCTTCCATTCTGCTCTCACACTCCATGAATAAGACTGTTTTAAGCCGAACTATTGAGTCATTCCACTCACATCCGGATATAGCGCTTAATTGGCACGCAATATTCCATGGGAAAAGTATTCACACCATTTCATATGCATTCATAAGCAGACTGTTGGTTTGAATCTACATATATGAACAGCCTGAAGGAGAGAATATCACAAATGAGATCTCAAAGACATTCCTATTTACACAAATCGGATTAAATGAACGGCAAATTTAGACTTTCAGGAGCTTCTGTGTAGAGAAATCTCGTGAGGTTCAGAAGAGATCTCAATAAGAATCTGAGCTGCTAGCCACATTATTTTTTGTCTATTTTGGTCTCCAAATTAATTTTAGGAGAATTGTTGACACATGGATGAAACACATAGTAACATAAATCTCCTGAGCCATAAACGAGCAACCTCTGAGCAATAAAAATTTCCTCTGGGAAAGAAAAGACTCTTATTTTAAAGAGAAAATCTTACCACTATCCACAGAAAATCAAACAAGAAATGTAAGGCCACTTTTGTAAGGCCATTTAATATAAAAATGTACTATTATTAAAAAAAAAATACATTGTTATTATTAATTTATTAAATTTTAGTTTTTATATATATATATACAGTGGGTACGGAAAGTATTCAGACCCCCTTAAATTTTTCACTCTTTGTTATATTGCAGCCATTTGCTAAAATCATTTAAGTTAATTTTTTTTCCTCATTAATGTACACACAGCACCCCATATTGACAG
>NW_015651514.1:603140-609305 GCF_001515625.1 Sinocyclocheilus rhinocerous | reverse complement strand
TCTGTCTGTCAATATGGGGTGCTGTGTGTACATTAATGAGTAAAAAAAATTAACTTAAATGATTTTAGCAAATGGCTGCAATATAACAAAGAGTGAAAAATTTAAAGGGGTCTGAATACTTTCCGTACCCACTGTATATACACACACACACACACACACATACATACAGGGTTTGGAGGGTTACTTTTAAAATGTATTCCGTTACAGTTACACGTTACTTCTTTAAAAAAGTATTCAGTAACGTAATCCAAGTACCACAATATAAAAGTAATGTAATCTGATTACTTTTGGATTACTTCAAGTTACATATGTAAATAGTCAAAAAAGCAATATCTAAGTAAATTAAAACTAATAAAAACTAGTAAAAACTATTTGAAACTATTAAAAACCGTGTCTTGTTTCACCATCTAGATATTACAGGCCATATATTTATATAAAAGGCTATGCAGACATCTAGTGGATATACAGTTTAGTATTACAGTTTTATTTTTATTATAATTTTTTTATTTCTTTAATATGTATGAGTAAAAATAAATATAGTTTATACACAACATAAAAAAATGTAAACCCTTTAAAAAGTACATATTGGTCTATTTTAAAATAAGCCTACATGTCGAAATGCATGTGAAATGCTATGATCTTTCTTTATTTCATTGACTGATCCGGGGTGTGGGGACTCTCATTTTAATTTCTACATTTTCAGGCTCTTTTTCCGCTAGAAAACTTACAACTGCAATCATGCACACCATGGAATTTTAAATCACTAACAAACACTACGTTTTAGCTAACATGATGATTTCCATGCTAGTCGGACTCGTACCTGCAAATGTTCAAGCTGGTTGAGTAGCCTTTGTTAAAGCAAGAGTCTTCATGCATAGCTTACGCTGTACGTACGACTATGTTATTTCCTTTATCCTCTTTGAAAACAAAATAACTGTGAAATTTCCAGACATAAAAACGTTTTTCACAGCAGGAAGCATCGTAATTAATTTACTGTAGCAGCGTCTCAGTCATCCCGCGTTTGAGGAGAATAATAGACGGGTGTTATTTGCGCACGCACCAGCAGGCGGCTCACGTGAGTCAACATGTGTCAACAGAACCAGGAACTATGCAGCGCTAAAAATGGACAGAATTTGAAATCTGAGATGGTTTAATATCAAAAGTAGCAACGCACAAAGCTATTGGGATATAAGTTACTGGATGGGATGCACGTACTGTTCATTCATCAACTGAAAACAGAATCGATTGGAATTTAAGAATCGATATTGGTTCATAAAAATGGGAATCGAGAATTTTTTTACCCAGTCCTAACATATTTTGTTGTTTTTAGTTGCCTCCGCTGTCACTGCGGTGTTGAACATGAAAAGTGACCACAGTCTCTGTTAAACTGTTCTCATCATAAATAAATAAATGCATAAGCCTATGCTTGTACTGTGTAAAAATGAAAATGAGAACAAAAGTATATATTCCGTACCCACTGTATATATAATAATTATTATTATTACTTTTTATTTTATTATTATTATTATTACTACATGAAAATAGTAAATAAACAGTATATATTCCATAGTAAATTTATAGTATAAATATATATACATGGATGAAACAAAGTGAAACATTATTATTAGTAGCAGCAGTGTAGAATATTAACCATGGTATTTATATTTATTAAATGTTTTAAAAAATAGTAAATAGTATATAGTCCACAGTAAATAAAAATAGTACACACATATACATATATATATATATATATATACTGTATATGCATGAAACATAGTGAAACAAGCCCTCAATTATTATTATTATTAATTGCATAAATACATTTAGTTTGTATAAAAAAATTGCAATTATTATTAGCCTATTAGCTATATTGATTTTTCAATAAATTTAATTTTAATATGTATTATTATTAAATTAAAATTAAAATAGTAAATAAATAAATAATATACAGCTCATAGTAAATAAAAAATAGAATAAATATACAATATATACATGCATTAAACATAGTAGCTGATTACAGCTCCTGAGCCATAAACGAGGAATCTCTGAGCAATAATGTTTTTTAAAAGAAAATCTCTCCACTATATCCACAGAAAATCAAACAAGAAACCCATTTTCCCCTTTTGGGTCTATTTAAACGCAAACTTTTTGTTAGCAGGTAATCAATGAAGTATGTTGTACCAGACGTCTGTTCTAAGTATTTTTTAGTTATGAGCTGATTACCGCTCCTGAGCCATAAACGAGGAATCTCTGAGCAATAATGTTTTTTAAAAGAAAATCTCTCCACTATATCCACAGAAAATCAAACAAGAAACCCATTTTCCCCTTTTGGGTCTATTTAAACGCAAACTTTTTGTTAGCAGGTAATCAATGAAGTATGTTGTACCAGACGTCTGTTCTAAGTATTTTTTAGTACCAAGAAGAGCATGAATATACATGAAACCAAAATCTGGTGTTCTGGCACTGCGGGAAACAACCCAGAGATTTAATTTGCCTTACAAATTGATTCTAAATTCAAAAACACATCATTTGCTGTTAAATTTGATTTTTGATCAGTAACAAGTTGTTTAATAGCATCATTCGTGCATTTTGCTGCAATCCAGTCCAATAAATGAAATATGCACAAGCGCCCTGGGTAGATAATGACATTTAATCTATATTTCATTAAATTTCAGCTTCAGATTATTTCACAATGAGACATCATTCTCGAATGCTTCTCGAAGACGCCATCTAGCTGCTGCTGTATATCGCGTCTCGGGTGATTATTAGACGAGTTGAGCGTGTCTTTGAGCCCGTTTGTGTCCTGACGCCCGCTTTGCTGATTTCTCTTTGCCCATTACAAGAGCCCTTCCTGATTCTAATTGTGACGCTGTCGTATTTGGGCGCCCGTGTTAGCATGGCGAGTCTGATAAGGGCCCAGGGTAAATAAATGAAAAAGAAGTGACAACAGCAATCTATCTGGCCTTTCTCCTTCAGCATTCATTGGGCGATAACTCTTCTCGCTCGGTGCGTATTTCCTCGCCTGTCTTCAGCTGCAGTGAGCTGGAAACGCAAGGTGCCAGAGCCCTTGATAAGCAAAACGTATATATATATATATATGCCACTGTCATTGTTGACACAGTTTACTATATTTGTGCTGGGTCGCAACGTGTCCAGGTTTTAACCTATATATCATTTTATCTATATTGCAGTAGAGGTGTATACTGTAAACGTGCACTCATATACCTCCGGGCTTGTCCTCACTGCTACATCTTGTTGTCATTTTTCGCTCTGTGGATACGCCGTGCCAGACGACAGTACCCAGTGTTTTTTTTTAGTAATGTCAGGGAAATTTGCAGCCGTGGCAAGGCGAGATGTTTAATAAATCAAAAGTTTGTGGCAAGCCCTGCTGCCTCTACCATGCAGCTCAGCACATAAACATGTCGCAGCATCTGAATTTTGTCACTTACGGATGAGACAACTCGGTGTTGGACGAATGCCTGTCCTGGACAACTCTTACGGAAATTTCTCTGCATGCTGCCTTTTCTGTAGGGATGAGAATCACAAGGAATTTGAGTTATGATTCCAATATAATACATGAATAAATAATGCATACAATTGTTCAGCAAGGATGAATTAAATTGATCAAAAGTGTCAGTGAAGACATCAGTAATCTTACAAAAGATTTCTATTTCAAATAAATGCTGTTCTTTTAAAATTTCTATATGCAATTCAATGCATAATCCTGAAATATAAAATGTATCAGTTTCCACAAAAATATGAAGCAGCACAATTGTTTTCAACATTAATAATAATCATAAATGTTTAATGTAAATCAGCATATTAGAATGATTTCTGAAGGACCATGTGACACTGAAGATTGGAGTAATGATGCTGAAAATTCAGTTTTGATCACAGGAATAAATTAAATTTTAATATATATTTAAATAGAAAACGGCTATTTTAATATTTCACAATTTCTCCTCGCCTGTCTTCAGCTGCAGTCAGCTGGAAACGCAAGGTGCCAGAGCCCTTGATAAGCAAAACGCCACAAACGTGAGCCGGCTGATCAGCAGGAAAACATAAACACTTCACGCCGCTTTACCTGCACCTGATGGGGCTGCTGCGGGGCTCCTGAGGGCCCGATGAGGGGCCGTTGGGGCCCTCGGGTGCTGTGACAGGTGGCTCTCGCTCCTCTCCTGTCTTGCGGCATTAGCTTCATGTCTGAAGGAAAGCCTGGAAGTGACACAAATTTCAGATCATCAGTATACAAAACAATGCAGTGGCAAAAAGCTTGCGATAGAACGCTACTTGATGTTGGTCACGTACACACTGCAGCTAAATTAAGCTGTAAATGAATCTTTTATTGAATCTTGGAAGCACATTTCTGCCATGGAAAAAAAAAATTAAAAGCGTAATTGTGACTTTTTAGGCTTTTTACTTTCAATTCTGAGTTTACATCTCACAATCAGGACTGTTTTTCTCAGAATTGCGAGATATAAACAGAATTGTGAGATATAAAGAAAACTCAGAATTATTTTTCTTTATATCTCATATATATATATATGTATATATATATTTATATATAATTCAGATTTATTTCTCAGAAATGCAATATATAAACTTTTTTCTCGCAATTCTGAAATAACATCTAGCTATTTTTTTCTGCTTCCGCCACGGAATACTTGTTTACAGCAACTTTTTATCTCAAAAATCTTCTGTGAAAATAGAGGTTATTATAGTTAAATAAAACGAATATTTCTCATTTTTATTTATACAGTATCTCACAATTGAGAATAAAACAATAAAACAAATAAAAATGACTCAATCGAAACAAAAACGGATGAAAAAATATTTTCATTACTTAAACTAAAATAAATGTTTAATAAAATAAAATGAAATAAACCTAAAAAATAATTAAAATTAAAAATAGAATAATAACAAAAAAAACTATGCAGACATTAAAAAACAATAACAAAAAAAATGACAAAAACAAAATTACTAAAACTTTAAAATTAAAATAAAAACAGAAAATATGATTAAAAAAACCTACACTCTCAGAAAACAAGGTACAAAGCTGTCACTGGGGCAGTAACCTATAGCTAAAAGGTATATCTTTGCACTTTATTTATCCCTAAATGGTATATATTAATACCTTAAAAGTATACATTAGTATCTTTTGAAAGGGTACTGCCCCAGTGGCTGTTTTGTACATTTTTTTTTTCCTAAGAGTGCATAATAGTATCTCAGTGACACTAAAATAACACTGCTAGGGAGATGTACAGTTAATGATAAACATTCAGCTGTACACAAATAAAATGCATCACAGTTCTCACATTACTGGAGAATAAAAGCCGTTCAGCAGATTTGCGCGGTGACAGGTGTGTAAATGATCCTCTCTGCGTTTAATCATACACGTGGGATTGTACCCATTCTGTTAGGAGAGATTTACGAGAGAACAGAAGCAGAGCCCAGAGCCGCAGTAAACAGAGAAGTCTTACGACCCTGATCTCCGGTCAGACCCTGATCCCTGCAGGACGAGTCCCAGTCAGCAAACTCCTCTGAGCTGCTCGCCGTTGTAATATACTTTAATAAGCCCACTGATGTTAGAAAATACAGCCTGGCTGCTGTGGTGTTTTTTTTTTTTTAGATCAGTGATTTTCAACTGGTGGGTTGCAAAAACTGAAAATGGGTTGCAGTTTTCTTCTGGCAGGTTCACAGGAATTATACATATAGTGGTTAATAATAATAATAATAATTCATTCATTTCACTGAATGTATTTTAGTCTTTAGAAATATATACAGATTATTAGTATTAGTATTATTATTAACCATAATATATTAACCAATTTTAATTTTATAGCAGTATATAGTTAAAAATAGAATGTAAATAATAATAATACTAGTAATAAATAAATACAAATATTTTTCCTGCTGTTTGTGAATATAAAAAAAACATGCAAAATTAATTTGTAATTGTGTAATATTAAATATTTATGTGAAATAGAATGTATTTACGTTTGATCACTTTAATGTGTCCTTGCTGAATAAAAAGCATTAAAAGTATTAATTAATAAAATTAAATAAAAGTATTAATTTCTCAAAAAAAATTCTTACTGACCACAGATTATTACATTTTTGTGCATATATATATATATATATATATATATATATACAGTATATATA
>NW_015651514.1:589212-601571 GCF_001515625.1 Sinocyclocheilus rhinocerous | reverse complement strand
ACAGTGGCATATATATATATATATATATATATACTGTATATATATATATATATATATATATATATATATATATATATATATATGCCACTGTCATTGTTGACACAGTTTACTATATTTGTGCTGGGTCGCAACGTGTCCAGGTTTTAACCTATATATCATTTTATCTATATTGCAGTAGAGGTGTATACTGTAAACGTGCACTCATATACCTCCGGGCTTGTCCTCACTGCTACATCTTGTTGTCATTTTTCGCTCTGTGGATACGCCGTGCCAGACGACAGTACCCAGTGTTTTTTTTTAGTAATGTCAGGGAAATTTGCAGCCGTGGCAAGGCGAGATGTTTAATAAATCAAAAGTTTGTGGCAAGCCCTGCTGCCTCTACCATGCAGCTCAGCACATAAACATGTCGCAGCATCTGAATTTTGTCACTTACGGATGAGACAACTCGGTGTTGGACGAATGCCTGTCCTGGACAACTCTTACGGAAATTTCTCTGCATGCTGCCTTTTCTGTAGGGATGAGAATCACAAGGAATTTGAGTTATGATTCCAATATAATACATGAATAAATAATGCATACAATTGTTCAGCAAGGATGAATTAAATTGATCAAAAGTGTCAGTGAAGACATCAGTAATCTTACAAAAGATTTCTATTTCAAATAAATGCTGTTCTTTTAAAATTTCTATATGCAATTCAATGCATAATCCTGAAATATAAAATGTATCAGTTTCCACAAAAATATGAAGCAGCACAATTGTTTTCAACATTAATAATAATCATAAATGTTTAATGTAAATCAGCATATTAGAATGATTTCTGAAGGACCATGTGACACTGAAGATTGGAGTAATGATGCTGAAAATTCAGTTTTGATCACAGGAATAAATTAAATTTTAATATATATTTAAATAGAAAACGGCTATTTTAATATTTCACAATTTCTACTGTGTTTTTGATCAAATAAATGCAGCCTTGGTGAGCAAAAGACAAATTTTACAGACCCCAAACTTTTGAATGGTCACTCATACAAAACGCAGCATGTTTCCATTTGGAGTTGACAAAACGAATTATTTAAGGTTCAGTAAATAAGAACCACTTTGACTGATTCAGTGAGTCATTTGACCGAATCAAACAACTAATTCATTACATGGTTTGTGATTTTTTCTGACCTTGTCAATCAAAAGACAGACTGTACGTTTTGTTCTTTTGCAGAAGGTCAAGAACGTCATTTCATTCAAGTATTTTTCAGGCCAAATCTTTATTTCCAACCTTAAACAAACAATCTGAACGTTTACTATAGGTCCACAAACACTTGTTATGTTCTCCCGCCTCTAAATGTCTAATTAATATTCCTTGTCTCATCAACGCAATAAACAAAATTAATTCCCTTGTCATTATTGTAATAAAAGCAGGCGAGAACAAGTGACTGGCTAATCAGCGATTGAATCTAGCAGTGGTCTGCAGGGGAAAATTAATTCCTGTTTATATTTGTCAACAGTAATAGCGGCCTGGAAACTAACCACGGTGTATTGAGAGCGGCAGCTTGTGGAGATAACATGAGAGTTTACGTGAAAACAATGAGGAATCAATATGATGCTGGGACTATCGAACGTTTCCAGATTCATCACACGTGCAATATACAGTTATTATAGTTAAATAAAACGAATATTTCTCATTTTTATTTATACAGTATCTCACAATTGAGAATAAAACAATAAAACAAATAAAAATGACTCAATCGAAACAAAAACGGATGAAAAAATATTTTCATTACTTAAACTAAAATAAATGTTTAATAAAATAAAATGAAATAAACCTAAAAAATAATTAAAATTAAAAATAGAATAATAACAAAAAAAACTATGCAGACATTAAAAAACAATAACAAAAAAAATGACAAAAACAAAATTACTAAAACTTTAAAATTAAAATAAAAACAGAAAATATGATTAAAAAAACCTACACTCTCAGAAAACAAGGTACAAAGCTGTCACTGGGGCAGTAACCTATAGCTAAAAGGTATATCTTTGCACTTTATTTATCCCTAAATGGTATATATTAATACCTTAAAAGTATACATTAGTATCTTTTGAAAGGGTACTGCCCCAGTGGCTGTTTTGTACATTTTTTTTTTCCTAAGAGTGCATAATAGTATCTCAGTGACACTAAAATAACACTGCTAGGGAGATGTACAGTTAATGATAAACATTCAGCTGTACACAAATAAAATGCATCACAGTTCTCACATTACTGGAGAATAAAAGCCGTTCAGCAGATTTGCGCGGTGACAGGTGTGTAAATGATCCTCTCTGCGTTTAATCATACACGTGGGATTGTACCCATTCTGTTAGGAGAGATTTACGAGAGAACAGAAGCAGAGCCCAGAGCCGCAGTAAACAGAGAAGTCTAATCAGCGATTGAATCTAGCAGTGGTCTGCAGGGGAAAATTAATTCCTGTTTATATTTGTCAACAGTAATAGTGGTCTGGAAACTAACCACGGTGTATTGAGAGCGGCAGCTTGTGGAGATAACATGAGAGTTTACGTGAAAACAATGAGGAATCAATATGATGCTGGGACTATCGAACGTTTCCAGATTCATCACACGTGCAATATACAGTATATGCAAGACGTCACATATGTGAGGCTCGCAGCACAGCCACTGGGTATTTATTTTTATATTAGAAACAGAAAAAGCAAATCAAAAACTCTGCTTTCCTTTTGTCGTGATCGCTATGGCAACGGCATGGTACATGCAAAATCAATTTTGATTCGTGGAAATGTAGCCGGCTGAACAAGTGCTTTTGACATTGAGCAGAAAAAGCTGATGACAGAGTGTATTGTACGAGCATTTGCTTTCACAAAGACTGATCCAGACAGCACTAGCTCGCGCTATACTTACAAACCACTATAGCTCTCAAGGCCTCTGCATTTTCCATGGGATGTCAAGTGGAAGAAACAAAACAAGAACAAAAAGAAAACACTTTGTATTGTTTAGGCCTGCTAAATAATGCAGTGTAACATACAGTCCTCATGAGCAACAGGAGCGAGTCTTACGACCCTGATCTCCGGTCAGACCCTGATCCCTGCAGGACGAGTCCCAGTCAGCAAACTCCTCTGAGCTGCTCGCCGTTGTAATATACTTTAATAAGCCCACTGATGTTAGAAAATACAGCCTGGCTGCTGTGGTGTTTTTTTTTTTTTAGATCAGTGATTTTCAACTGGTGGGTTGCAAAAACTGAAAATGGGTTGCAGTTTTCTTCTGGCAGGTTCACAGGAATTATACATATAGTGGTTAATAATAATAATAATAATTCATTCATTTCACTGAATGTATTTTAGTCTTTAGAAATATATACAGATTATTAGTATTAGTATTATTATTAACCATAATATATTAACCAATTTTAATTTTATAGCAGTATATAGTTAAAAATAGAATGTAAATAATAATAATACTAGTAATACCTGCTAAATAATGCAGTGTAACATACAGTCCTCATGAGCCTGACTCAAAGCCGGCTGGGTCAGAGCATTGGCTGCTAGTTTTACGGTTGTCGTTAATGATTTTCATGCCATGATACGATACTATTCTTTATAGGTGTGTGGAAAGAGCATAATAAAAATATTTTTCCTGCTGTTTGTGAATATAAAAAAAACATGCAAAATTAATTTGTAATTGTGTAATATTAAATATTTATGTGAAATAGAATGTATTTACGTTTGATCACTTTAATGTGTCCTTGCTGAATAAAAAGCATTAAAAGTATTAATTAATAAAATTAAATAAAAGTATTAATTTCTCAAAAAAAATTCTTACTGACCACAGATTATTACATTTGAGCATACACTGTGCATATTATACACTGTAGTGCTGTGTTATATACACTGTGCACAGTATGCAAGTGCTCTGAATGCATGTTTGGGATGCAGAACTAACCTACTGCTCACTGCATACTACACAGCATATACTAGTGCAGAAATATTTAGCATTTTTAATCCATGTTGGTGTGAAAATGTACAGTTTTTGGAAGTCAAGTCATATAATGCATTAAATAGGTTTAATATTTGCATGCACAATGTCTGGGATGTAGTACTAACCTACTACATACTGCACAGCATATATTGTATAATACTGAATAGTCCATACAACTTGTCAGTTATTGCATCAATTATGTTATAATATTTTCATGCACAAGTAAGTTTAAATATAGCATGCACATGCAAAATCGAGTTTAAATACAGTATGTGCATGCATGTTTGGGATGCAATATTAACCTACCACTCACTGCATACTGCACATCATATACTGTATAGTGCATACTACTTGTTAGGGTGGCTTATGTGAAACTAAATGAGTTATTTTACATTTTTAATCCAAGTTTGCATAAAATTGTGTAACTTTTGGAAGTCCAGTAAAATGCTGCATTAATTATGTTTTAATATTTGCATGCACAAATGAGCTGAAATTCAAGATGTGCATGTATGGGATGCAATACTAACCTACTGCATACTGCACAACATACACTGTATAATACTGCATAGCCCATACTACTTGTTAAATATAGCATCAATTGTGTTTTAATTTTTGCATGCTCAAACAAGTTTAGATACAATATGTGCATCCATTTGCAAAGATGCAAAATAAGAATTGTATTTTTAATCCGTTTGTGTAAAAAAGTGTAACTTTAGTTTTGTGTAGTTTAATATCATATCAGTTATGTTTTAATATTTGCATGCACAAATGTATTTAAATATAGTATGTGCATGCGTGTTTGTGATAAAATACTAATCTACAGCATACTGCATATACTATATGTGACCCTGGACCACAAAACCAATTATAAGGGTCAATTTTTTAAACTGAGATTTATACATACATACATAAATAACTTTCCATTGATGTATGGTTTGTTTGGATAGGACAGTATTTGGCCGAGATACATCATTTGAAAATCTGGAATCTGGGGGTGAAAAAAAAAAAAAATCGAAATATTGAGAAAATCACCTTTAAAGTTGTCAAAATTAAGTCCTTAGCAATGCATATTACTAATCAAAAATTAAGGTATGATGTATCTACAGTAGGAAATTTACAAAAGATCTTCATGGAACATGATCTTTACTTAATATCCTAATGATTTTTGGCATAAAAGAAAAATCTATAATTCTGACCCATACAATGTATTTTTGGCTATTGCTACAAATATACCCGTGCTACTTAAGACTGGTTTTGTGGTTCAGGGTCACATATAGTGCATAGCCTACTACTTTTTTTAAGGTGGCCTATGTGCAACAGAATGCATTAGGCAACAATAAATGTTTTATACAGTAGTATGCTATGTTGTTAATCACATGATCCATGCGTCCAGTCAGATATTGAATCAATTATGGTGCACAAATGAGATTAAAGGGTTGTCCACAATACTTAGTCTTTAATATTTATTTTATTATAATATGTGATTCTAACCCTACCATTTTTTTTCTTCCAAAATTTAAAAACACAATACAATCGGATGAAAAATGGTGTAGAAATTGTGTATATTTTCACTCAGAGATTGCTAGTAAATTTTACAAAGAAACAAAATAACGCATTGAATAAGACATGCAAGTTTTGATGTAAAAGACTGAAATACTATTTTCTTGTAAAACATACTTCAGTAATCTTTGTTTTGTTGATATATTCTAAAAATTTTTTTACAGTGTATAATGTGTAAATACAAATCCTCCTTTTATAAAAAACATCTCCTTTTGCTATACAGATTATTTTATCCTTTAAAACATGCAACCTGCAACAATGTACTGTAAGACACTCCTGTTTAAAACATTTGTAATTTTCTTAAAAATAGGCTGTATTACTGCAGTATGTAGTAAGCAGTATGCTAGTATTCATTCTGAACACAGTCAGTGTCTCCCACATTTAACCTGGAAGGACAGACTGTGTGGACTGTCGAAGGGTGCTTTGAATTCTCTCTCACCCACCTTGATGCCAGATGCGTAGTGAAGCCGTGTCAGTCTGCATCTCCGGCCCGACACAATGACACTGTGCGTGCGAGGCCAACTGTCAGCAGGCGACACAAATATCAGCATGACCAGAGAAGCCAGCATGTCCTCTACAACCTTTGAGTCCGCATGCCACGACGGCACCATGTGGGACGGACCCCAGGGAACGAGGAGGATGCATATGGCAACAGGCTGGGACAAATCGCCTGGAGGAGTTATTATCCGAGTTGGTGCCATGACCCGGTGCAGCTGGGACCAGTCCAGCTGACACACATTTAACACATGTGCACTGCTGCTACAACTCCTTCCTGCTTGATGTGTTTGGTCCGGACTATGCTTTATGCCTCCATGGTGGAGAAAGGTCATTGTGATGGTGATTCCTGGCTGTTCTGATTGGGGTAAAAAAATAAAGAAACTGCATGGAATAGCTCACTCAAAAATGAAAATTTGCTGAAAATGTCCTCCCCCTTAGGCCATCCAAGATGTAGATGAGATTTTATCTTCATGGGAATAGATTTGGAGAAATGTAGAATTGCATCACTTGATCACCAATGGATCCTTTGCAGTGAATGGGTGCCGTCAGAATGAAAGTCCAAACAGCTGATAAAATCATCACAAGTAATCCACACCACTCCAGTCCATCAGTTAATGCCCTTTGAAGTGAAAAGCTGCATGTTTGTAAGAAACTTCAAACCATTGCTTATGGCTAAATACAACTCCTCTATCCATAATATTGATTTCTCCAGTGACAAATTTACTCAGGGTAAGCACATTTTCACCAAATTTCCATTTTAGTGAACTATTCCTTTAAGATGAAACGTTTGTTGTATTCCTCATCTGCAAATTGTTTTGGAAAAAGCATTTGCTAAATAAATAATTGAAAATTTACATATTTAAAGACTCTTTATTTTGTAAGTGAAGCAGTTAAAAGAAAAAATCATAATTACATTTAAAAACATAAGAACATGAACAATAAAAAGAAAAATTACAGAAAAAAAATTAATGCACAAAAAGTTATTTTCTATATGCGCTGCAATTAAAATGTATTTCGAGTATTTAAGGTACAAACCCCATGCATCTATGTATATACAAAAATTATACTATTAAATAAAATAAATAAATAAGATCTTAATCTTAGTCTTATTTTGGATAAAAAAATATATCTGCATCCTTAAAGGAATAATTCACATAACAATATAAATGACTTACTTTTTTCCCATCCAGCCACATCTTTTCTTCTTCCCTGAAACTTGAAAGAAGACATTTTTAAAAATTTTTTAAAAAGAGGCCACAATATGCATTCAAACAAACAAATAACAACTTTAAAGAAGCCCTTTCTGAGGTCATATGGGAAAGAAAGCATCTTTTGTGTTTCATGAAGACAATTAAATCAATGTTTGGAACAGCATGAGTAAATGACACATTTTAATTTTGAGATGAACAAGTCCTTAGAAACATAAAATTACCGGAGAAAAAGCTAAATTGCATACCATATTAAAGAGATAGGTGATGTTTAAGTTTCAGAAAACAAAAGTCATAGTTTTGGAACGACATTAGGGTGAGTAAATAATGATGACAGAATTTACATTTATGGGTGAATGATCGCTTTAAGACTTTGTAGACAATGTATCTAGAATAAGTATATTTTGTCTGGCTCTTTTGGATGACAGTTTTGTTTAGCCTCTTATGTTTAGAGAAATTTCTGTTTAAAGCAAGAAGCCAAAACTTCAAATACTTTGTCTAATGATAAATTTTTACTGGAAAAGCAGACAAATCTGCTGATTAAGAACAGTAGCACAGAGCTCACTTCTGAAAATCCGGTTGTCAAAGTCCCCAGTAGGGGGTCCAGATCTACAGTATTTGTTTTTGGTGGAACAGTGAAAGCAATTGTCCTCTCATAAATTCTTTCCACCGTGGGTGACTGAACCGTCGGCTATATTCTGAGTAGCTTTGAGCAGTTGTCGACCCAACACCCGAAAACATATTTCTTACATGTCACTGTGATTCGTGGAAAGCTTGGCCATTCTATTACGACGGCCCAAGAGGACCACAAAGCATAAATCAAATGACTCATTGGAAACAAGAATCTTTCTAGCTTGTGCTGCATTGATGCATTATTCATAATATTGGACAGAGCAGACAACAGGATGGTGTCGTGTTCTGACCTGAGGGTCACGTCAAATGAGAGAGTCCTTTAGTTTAATTTGTTACATACAATGTTGGCTGAAAAGTCATTAAACATGAATTACCGGTAATCTTTAATTAATTAAGATAATGGCAATATAATACATGATTTCCAGAATGGTGAAAAGGAAATCTAATCTAAAAAATATGTTGTTTGTTGGAATTCTGTCGTCTTTTAAATAAATATTATTGTTCATATTCATGTTTTAAAATGCAATTATTGTGATTATTATTTTTAAACCGCTTCACTTACAAAAATATCTAAAGTCTAAAGAGTCTAAATATAAATATATAGGGAGAATATATATAGTCTTTAAGTTGTTTGCTGCAATTTTTATTCATTTTATTGTGTATTCATGTTTTTAAATGCAATTATGATAATGACTATTTTAATAAAATATGCTTACATATATTTATGTATACATGACATGAATTACTCTTGCCATGTCACAAAAAGGAACAAATTATGTATTTTAGAGACTCTTATTTTGTACTCTTACACATTCCTCATAGAAAAATAAGTCTTTTGTTTTGTATGTATTACAACTGTAACATATTCTGAATAAATCAAAAGATTCGAACTAAACAATGCCCACTAAAGTGACGTCAACAAAGCGAAAGCATGAAACAATCTTAAGAAATACTGTATGAAACCAAAGATTAAAAATAGTGTTAAAAGCCATAGTAATTACATAAGAGCGGCTGACAGCAGGCGGTTCTGACTATGATGATAATAACTGGATAAACGGCAGTTAACCATGTTTTCACCTGCAGACAGCAGGAGGGCTGTTTCCATTACATGGGGTTTAGGAGGACAAATCCCGCTGTGTTTAGGATGACATGGGCGTTTTATGCATGAGTTCCACTCTTTTTCAGAGAAATTCACCCTTTTTCTGTATGCTGATGCTCCAAAACCACAGAGCTGACAATAGAAAACAGAGCGGTCTGAACCTGAGAGTGGAGATGTGCTCATAAATGTTGAAATATTCCTTCTTGGCTCTGAGAGGTTCTGGTTGGGCTGTGAATTCAGTTGTTCTCATATTGCAAAGTCAGAATTCTTCATTCAAACTCATTTAAATATGGATAGTTTCTGGATAGGCCTGTTTAATAAAATCCAGCATGCTGAAAACACTGGCATTTGTTGCGTTTTGGATGCTGGATGTCATTATGGGATGTAGGTTTCCCACGTTCATAATAGGAGCACAACCAACAGAAAACATCACAAATGTGGTATCTTTAATAGCCTATCTTGAACCAAGAGAGATCTCACAAGTCTCACACTGTGCTCAGATTTGCCAAAACATCAAAAGTCCAAGATCTCAATATGAACTAATTTCTCATTCAACTCTTTGATCAAATGATCTGAGCTGCAATCCACATATCATTTTATAGCTCTTTACTCTTACTGTAAGAAAACAGCGTAATCGCACAGCTACTTGTGTGATATTACATTTATACAACAGTTCGACAGCACTAGCGTGTAAAGTATGCTGCCTTCATGTGCTATCGGAAATGTCCTATTTCCCACTTGAAGTTGTCATTATGAGCTTGTCGCATTCAAGTGCTGTGTTGTCGGAAAGAATAAAATGTAGCATACCATTGGTTGACAATCACATAAACATTCACTGCACTAGATAGACAACTTGCTTGACGATTCTGGAATTTCTGTCAAATACATGCTTATTTCACATGGTTTCATTGTAGTAAAACTGTAGTAACCATGTTTTTTTGGCGTATTGATTACCATTTGTATAACCACAGTTTTACTACAAATACCATGGTTAAACCATGGTTAATTTGTGGTTATCAACTATAGTAACCGTGATTCACAAGTTCTACGAGGATGTGAACGCTTTTTACAAGTTGATATCTAGTAATAATGGTAATTACGATATGGCGTGAATGCATCTTTATCTCAGAGTTTCCCAGTAATAAATAAGACTTGAGAGTCCGTCCATGTCTAATTTCCAATTAAAAAACTCATATTTATGATAATTCTGATAGTACATGAAGGCAGCATAAGAAACAACCAAGGAGTGCCTTGAACCCTTTTGTGTGCGGAACTACTTCCTTCCACTACGGATTCAAATATAAAGTTGACAGTAACGGAGGCTTGGGCTCATCTGTTAAATTATGCTTCACTAGTTAAAAGCTTATTTTTTTTACATATAGTAGAGATAATTTGACTGAGCGAGTGTGATTACCTGTATGGGACAAAGCATTTATTCTTCGGCTTAATCTCATGTTTGAATGTCTGCTGAGAAAAGCGATATCTTTGTCGTAGTATCTTTTCATCTGTTAAGGGGATTTCTGATGATAATGCTGGTCAATGAATTTGTTAGCTTGTTTCGTCTTACAAGGTGTTGTTGAAAGTAAAAATAACTTCCTTGTTTACAACCCTGTTTCAGTCTCTTTCAATATAAGAGTCTTTACTGCTGACTCGCTCAAAAAAAAAAAAAAAAAGGTCCCTTGTGGCCATCTAATGGCAGAACAATGTAACTAAATCACCATCACTAACATACAGACCGCAATTCTAAATACCAATACAATTACTTAATAAAATATTATTGAACAATAATATTCAATAAACAACAATAACCATTATAAAAGTTGCGTAGTAATTTGGTCAAAAGTACAAAAGCGGCACTCTACAGCATTATATAAAAATATAAAGTTACGAAATTTTGCCCTCAGCCAAAACTATTTGCTCTGGAACAAATAGTAAATTAATGAGACCAAAGATTGGCAGTTATATTTACTCAAAATGAATTATCTCTCATTTAACCACTATAGAGACATCAGAGCCAGCGTAAAATTTCAGAATAGCTGGACAAGGTGAGGCTGCTCTCGGTGGATTCATGAGCGCTGAACGGCCTCTGACGCCCTGGAAACGTTGAATAGGCGCCATCTCTATCAATAAACCGCATATTTTAAGTCTAAACAACTACATTCTCACCTAAAAACTCTTAAAGCTGCATTCCATGACACAACAACAGTATTATTTATAATATTTTAGTTGGTTTGGGTGTCCGTCATGACACTTTCTGTGAGAAATACCGCAAGCGGAGTGATACAAAAGGGTGAAACGGTTCCCGTGGCAATACTCGTAGAATGCCTGCGGGAAAGACCTCTCAGCCAATCAGATTCGAGGACCAGAAAGAACTGTTGTATAAAATATAATTATGTATGCCTGTTTTCATTTAAGTAATTTTTAAGTAATTTTAGGTGTAACATCAAAGACAAAATTCACATGTAGATATAATATAATATAATATAATATAATATAATATAATACTAAAAACCAAGTGCTAAACACCAAATAACCTCTCCTGAGATATGAAAAAAGGAATGTGGAATTTGGGAATGAGGGAATTATCTGTGTGATGGTAAATAAGGCAATATTTTGGCCTGATCATCTTTCAGTGCTGTTCTGGTTCCAGGTCATCTGCTATCATTGAGTCATGGGACAGCTTGCATTCCCCTCCTCTCTCTCTCTTACAGGTGTCCACACGCAGGCTGCTAAAGCCGAGAGGATTTATCGATAGTGAGAGTGAAGCTGTCATGTCGCGCTGGTGTTTACCACCAGCCCCATTCTCTGAGCGCAGACCGGGTTTGTTTTGAAAGGGATCTCTATCGCATCCTAATGAGCTGCATCCAGCAGATGGGAGAGACCACACCATACTTTCACACACACGGGACCGGAAAAATCAACAGACCACCAGCCCAGCCTTACTTAAATTTTTTTTTATATTTATCTTGCCACACACATCAGCATATCCATATATGTATGTGTCTATATACTGTATATATATATACACACACACACACAAACACACACACACACACACAATATAAAATATACACATTAACATAATTATTTTATATTCTATTATATAAAGGTGCGTTGTGTTAATCATATAATCATGTAAAACATGAATAAATAAAATACAATTATTATATTTTATATGACTTTTTTTGTGTTAATCACACACACATACATGCACATTAATATAATAAAATATTTTTTACATTCTATTATATAATCTTAAATTGTGTTAATCACATCATCACAAATACATTACTAAACAAAATATAATGAATATATATATCATATATTAAACTTTTTGTTAGTGCTGTCAAACGATTAATCGCATCCAAAATAAACGTTTTTGTT